>NW_009926925.1:31615-58035 GCF_000696875.1 Nestor notabilis | reverse complement strand
GGGGGGAGGGAGTTTGTCCCCCTGAAAGAAACACTGCTTAACAATTAGAGCCCATTTCCTACCTTCCATTTGACAATTGCTTGCTGTTCGCTTAACTTCAGGGGACTGTCAAAGACGCTTTGGTTTTTTATGCTGCTCTGACATCTGTTCCACCTTGTTCAAGAAACAGTAAGTCCTGATTTAAGGTTATACAACATTTAGTAAAATATCTCTCCCCTTTGGACAAGATTGCTCTTTTTGTACTATAAAACTGGATAATTTCCGGGGAAACAGAATTAAGTAAAAACATAAATTACTGTTCTGCTCCTCTCTTAAAGACTATTTTTCTTACTGCTCCCTAGAGCTCCCTGATATAACATCTATTTCAGTTTTGCATGATATCTAGCACTCTCATGAAGAGGAGCAGCCACTTAATGATATTAAAATATTTATGTCTGCAGTATGTTCATAAAAAAAGAAAAGCTATTTAACCTCCTTTTATGCAAGCTGGTCCTATCCATGTACAAACACACAGCAAGAATAGTGCTAGAGAGGCCAACAGAAAATTAATTTTGTCTAAACAGCAGAAGATAGAATAAATTAAAAAAATCATTATCTTGAATGCTTGGGAATATAATAAATACAGGAGAATTTGGCAAATGCTTTGTCTCATGCAACAGGTTTCTCCCTTCAGCACACAAAGCCATAACCATTTGCCCACTCTGCAAGCCTCTTCCCATTTTTCTCACACCAGCTTGCTGGCAAGCTAAGCCAGCCCACCTATGGAAACACCCTCCAGACAGTCATGCATCCTTCTCCTTGTCTTTGGTATCTATGTTTGACTGTACGTGAGCTTTGGCTAAATGGCAGTCTACACAGGAGTTTCAAAGTGCCTTTTGACCAGAGTGACCTTTAAGCTGTAGACACTCCCTTGGAGGTGGAGTGGGTCTGTGCTGCTCCTTCCCATTGCACAATACATAACATGAAGCAGTTCTGAGGACACTACAGCCCTATTAGCTTGACAGTGAACATGTTCAGATCTTCTCATGTCTTCTAGGTCACCGCTTAGGAAGTTTCAGCTTTGCCTGAGGCCATGCTCTTGCCTTCAGAAGCAAGCAGGAGCAACCAAGGATGCTTTTGTCTGTGAATAGCCTGCAGGCAGATCTCTTTGGGTTGTGACAGTGTAAAGTCACACCAGTAAGCGGCTCATCTGGTCAGTCTCAGCTGGAGGTGCTAGAAGTAAATCCTAGCGATGCGATATGTTCATTTTCAAGAAGATGCTGTTGGGGATTCTTTGGGTATTATGGTTTCTTTTATTTGGATCCCTCCTTCAAAAAGTAGTGTTTTCTACATCCCCAAAAGCTCTCAACAGCAATACCAATATGCAAGGTACGGTTGGTGGTAAACATGGGTGTTCCTAATATGAAGGCCATTCATAGTTCTCATTACAGATCTAGACTTTCAGTACATCTGACCCTAGTATTGCACTGTTTATGCATGGAGTTCTGAAGTTAAAAAACCATTGCAAAATCTACCATGTATAGCACTGATCTTCCTGAAGGCCTGAGCAAGAAATGAGAAGACCAAAAAGAGTATTCATTGTAGAAATGTGAAAAGGGTATTTGAGTGGATTGCACATGTCAGGTGAGAGATGTTGTGGCAGGTTTGGTGCATTCCAGGTGACCCTTCAGTTCTGACAGCTTAGCAGGTAGGGTCGTTCCCCACACAGTGCAAGACCTGATGAAATATCCCTTCTGCCAGATTTAGAGTGGATCATTGATTTTGGATCTCTGCTCTCACAGAAAAATATTCTCACTAGAGGACTTGGGTATGCACAAGACAAACTCTCCTCCTCGCCTCATTTTGCAACAACACATACGTCCCCATGTAAACCTAGTCCCTCGCTACTTAACGGCCTTCAGCTTTATTGAAAATAAGCCAAAATTTTCTCCTATAAGCTTGTGTGAGGAAATAGATCACACTACAAATGGACTGCTGCAAAATAAGAAACTGCTAGTATTAAAACCCCCCACTACTGCATACTTCTATAATCTTTAGGGGAACAGGACCTGGTTCTGAACGTTTCTTGTAAATGAAAAGGAAAGAAATATCTGCGCAAGTCATCGGCTCTCCCCCAAAATGGAAAAAAACATTAACGAGACCCTGAATATGGGCTGCTAAGATGTACCCTATGACAAACATCCATAAATGGGCTTCAGGCTGGTCACACCTCTCCTTCCCACAAGCTGTGAAGTACTAGCTGGTAGAGGTAGCAAGTCAACCTTCAGAGCAACCATTTCCCACTTTAATGGTGTGTGTCCAGAAGTTTTTCTTCTCAAATACCAATTTTCTTGACAAATATAAACATCTCATGACTTCTTGCTTCATTTGTCTGCTTCTTGCAGACTCAGAGGTGGAGAGGACCTTGCACCCACCATGGACTCCCTGACCACAGGGGTATTCATATTGTACAGTCTTTTATTTCCCTGCACTACACAATACAGCACACACTGAGCTCCAGAACCGCATAGAAAAACTCAAACATACACATCAATGCCTTCTCAGTTGCAAAGAAAAAACACATTTCTTCCCAACACAACACATCTTACAAGTCTTTGTTTGGGCTTTCTTCAGCAAGGATCACACCAGGGTATAGCCATTAGAGCTGCCCTGCAGAATGACCAAGAGAAGACAGGCAGCAGCAGGGAGGAGAAGTTGTAAGCTCTGTCTGTGACTAGGAATAACAAATCAGCAGTTACATCCAGGACTTTTATTTGGAGAATTGACTCGTGCACCCTTTGGGTCAGAGCTTGCTGCTGTTAGTGTAGTAGTTTTCTTGTGACCCTGAAAATACAGAGCAGAAGGCCCAGAAATAGTTTAATGTCTTTCACTACGCCCAAGCTTTAGGGAGCATCCTGTATATCAGGTACTGGACCACCATTTAAAACTTATTTAAGGCATTATAATCTCTCCAAGATATGCAGTGAATTTATCTTGCACCAATATTTGTCAACATAACTCTGACTAATAGCTGAAAATTTACCTTATTACCTTGGGAAGCTCAGCTTCTGCCAGCTGTGCAGGGGCAACTTGGTTCCACTCAAGAAAGAATCTATTTCAATGGAAAAAATACACTGAAGCTGCTTCCTACCAGATCAGAGACTGCAATCGCTGATTCAGTCAGCTCACAAGGACTCAGAGATCCAAATATCTTTCTGCTTTTTCCATGGGCTTCGATGAAGCTAAATTACAGTTCAGGACCACTGTGCATATACAAATTTATCACAAGAAAGCTATTGGGCATCTTCAGTATAGTGACAATTATGCAGTCCCTGACACATAATTAACCAAGACCCCAAAGCACTGATGTGCGTGCACTTAACTTCAACACATATCTAGCATGCGCATAGGTCCTTTTGTGAGTAGGGAAAAGCATGGGAACTGCAAGAACTGTCCTACCAATGCTATTGTGGCCAGCCACTACCAGTATAAAACATTTTAGTACTTGGGTAATGGCTTACATTCTCAAAAGTATCTATATTAATCAGAAGCCAAAACCAGTTTCTAGAGACACCTAATCACAGTGCTGTAACTATGGTGATACAGGGTCAAAAATATGCAAGACCTGGAGGAAATAGTATTCTTTACTACATGGTACGTAGTTGTATAAAACCTGCAAACTTCAGGCAGCAGAAACCTTTCTTCAGCTCTGTAAAGCCAGGATTCATCCCCTTTGACCCAAGCTGTCTACAGATAAGCTATGCTTTCTAAACAAGTCACGCAGGGTTTCCCTGAAGTCAATGGAGAACATCTCTAGGTAGCAGTTCATCCCATTCGAAGGTTTCCAAGAAAGGTAGGATGAATCACTGTTTCTGTGTTGTTGGAAAAGCCCACATGACTAGTTTAAACACACTGGTTTCATCTGACTGAATGTCCATCCAAGTTACCTGCTTCTCTACATAACTGATTAAGACATCTGTGTTGCAGACTAACATGCCACAAAGTAGACATCTAAACTGAGATGGCTCTTGCCCTAAACATACTGATTTCTCTCCAGCCTGGCCTACATTGACTAGCTTAGCTGCAGAGAGCAAGCTAGTCCCATAAACATAGGAGCCTAGCACTGTTCTGGACACTGTGGTTATTGTCTATGGCCACCAGCTGCCGGTGCAGGTCTGGAGTCACTCCCTTAGTACCACTGCATATCATGGGAACTTAGGGAGTGAGATCACATGAGCCCTCCATAACCAACACCCAGCATTACCTAAGGCAAACCCCTCCCTGTCTTCTACTTTGTTAATGTCTTGGTGGGGTACAGCAGATCTCCTTCTAATTGCCAGATAAAGCAAGAAGCAAAAACAGGTGGTAAATGCCAGGCACTTACACAGCTAATGGGATTTCCTAATGAACCTAGGAAGCTAAGTTCCACTGCTCCCACTTTTAGCTGAGATCAGGCATGATTCACTCATCATTCAATCACAACCAGACATCATTTCAGAGCAAAGTGGCATATCTTTCCAAAAAGCAAAGAACCTGTGAAAAACGTGTATTGACTTAGAAGATGCTATGCAGCCTGAACTACAGCAGCATAAGCCTCTCTGTAATCCATTACGGCTGCGCAGAATGTAATAAAACTACTACAAGGTGCTCTAATTCCATTTACTAATAATCATAAAAGTATGAAATGTGCCTGATGAACCATTCAGAAGATAGCATTTCCCAAAGATGATTTGTAGTCCAAAGAAAAGCCTTTAACACCATATAAATTAGATTTTATGTACAACAATATTTAAAACCATTGCAAAGGAGGTGTTTTTGTTGTTTTATAGTCACTGTTCAGTCTTCATTGAATAATGTGTTTGAAGAAAATGCTTGGCTTCCAAGTTCTTCCCAATGAATCACAAAGCAGGAGTAATATCATCATTTGTCACCTTTCATCTGCAGATGCCATTGTGTTCAGCGTAGCTCTACCCAGTTAATCTGCACAGCTTCTGATGAATTGCATTTAGTAGAATACACAAAACTATTTTGCGCTTAACTAACGTTCTGAGAAGCTCCTCTGGCAAATCAACTCCTACATGCTACAAACACGCAAACACTTTGCTTTTCCAGAAACAGAGGCCAAGTGTGCCAGAGAAATAAATGGATAAATTAATCAACCACTAATTGATCTGCTGTAGCATTGAGATCAGCTAGTTTGTTAGTTTGCGACTGCCATATTTTTACTTTTGTCTTACCATGAGCTTTTGCCATCACTAGGCACTGTGGCATCTTGGAGCATATCGCTGGTCTCACTCCAAAGCTACAAGTGTAGGGTTTTTTCTTACACATTTGCTTATGCCATCTTCAATCTCACATTTCTATATAAAGACTCTGGTTAAAGGTACAGTTTTCTATGCAAAGCAGACACCAAGCACACTCCCTTGCATCCATGCCAGGCTGACCCCACCTTTGCCTCTCCTCCAGCCAACACAGGTATCCAAGTGAGAAGCAAATTTTCTTCTCCCATATACAGAATTTTGCACCCACTTTCCATTTGCAAAGCTGGACTATGAATACTCCCCCCTCACAGTGCCATACAGTTTAAAAGTCAAGTCACAAAGATGATCTTCATTTGTTCACCAGAGTAAACAACATGTGAAAATCAATCCATAAGACACAGTGAAATAGAAACTCTCTCTCTCTCCAAGATGCCTGAGCATCCAGAAAGTTTTCAGCAAACCACTATCTCACCATCAAAAGTCTCTAGAAGCAGCAGTGCCAGTAATTCTGCTAGTGGTGTGTGGGGTATATTAGAAGGAGCACAGACTCGCACAAGATGCCTCTGCCACCTCCTTTCAACTTTCCCCACCTGCAGCTTGTGCTTGCGAAAAAGAACAAGAGAAAGCTGGAAATCTGGCACTGGGCTGCCATGTATTTTTTAATACTTTGTACCAAGACCTATGTTATCAGCTTTTGTTCCTTTCATTTCCTCCCCATCAGTGGCACAAAGTAAATGTCTTATCTCGAAATGTCTTTCTCATCCCTGAAAAGGGAGTCTCTGAGGTCAGCTCTAGCAGCAGTCAGCAGAGGAGGAAACCTCCAAAATGAAGCACCTCTCAGTTCAGTGAATTTAGTGAGTTTAATCACTCCCTAATTTCCAGCAGACAAAGAAGTGCCCAACCTGCAAATATGCCTTTCCATTTTAGCTTATTAAGGAGAAGCTTCCTATCTGAAGCTGCATATCATGAATTCAGTAGATGACAGAGGATCGTAAATCCACCACAGACCAACAGTGCTAGGATGAAACACTGAAATTTTGTCAACCCTTCCACACCACCCTCCTGCACCAATAAAATGTTTGGGAAAGGATTTAGGGACTTTAGAGAAAATAATTTACTTATTTCTTTAATGTAAACTTATACAATATCGAAGTCACCGTTTTCCTTTACAACTGACACATACAAAATGACTGTGGAAACATCTCCTTCGTCCAGAGACATTACCAAATCCAGTTTAAGGATTTGCTTCTGTAGTAAAGTTTGATCACTATAATGTACCATGTAATTCTCAGTTACTTACAGTTATACTTACATACCCCATAGACACACCTACTGTAACTTAACATAGCCATTTTTCCAGCTTAGATCATCAGTTCAAACAGTTCAAGCTGTGTTGCAAAAAATACTTTCACTACAACAGAGGAGGATCTACAAAGGATTTGTATTCTCATGATTACGTTTCCATAACATGCAAGAGTCTTAGCCACACTCCTGGAGATCAGCTTTTCTGGGTATTGAATAACCACCATCCTAAGGAGTGTTTAGGTAACATGTGACTAAATGCAGGGTGTATAGACAGGCCAGCAGTTCAGTAGACTCAGTACCCACTCTCCTCCACCTCAAACACTAAATAAGCATTTAGCACCATTCAGATCTGTACCCCTCGCTTTCCCTTTCGCTATACACACTATCTGCTCTGCCCATGTATTTCCACCTTTCCACTGGAAAACTGAACTTCTACAAAACCTTACCTGTTCAACCACAGCGCTAGCAGCAGAGAGTGGAAGAGCAGAGCAAGCAGTGCTCCTAGTTTCTCTGGCCATTGCTTCATGCATTCTTACATTTAGAGCAAGACTTTAAATACACCAAGTACAGCCACACAGGAAAGTTACTCATATTTCACTGCAATCAGAGCAGCTGATTTATGCCAGTCAAGTGGGACGTGATTATCTAATCTGAGCAAGGCAAACCCGTATTCAAGAAATCCCACCTGCTCTCACTCCACAAAAACTCCTCAATACTCAACAGAAATTATCCATGGGTACAGCTGGCACAGCAAACCAACAGTGACCACTAACCAAGACTTCAGTGAAGGTTTTGACTCATTGGGCTACATGAACCGTAAACTATAAAAATAGGAAAAGGTAACAGGGGAGACTTTCACCTTTCCCACTTTGCTGTTACCTCTACTGCCATCGGTACAGCTCTTATGTGTTTTACTTTCCAAGCAGCAAAAACTGAAGAGCTGTAAATCCTGAGTTTCTGACTTACACCTAAATCAAGACCTTTGGAGTGATCCATCTCACCTGCTTTCTAACCTGCTGCCTCAGTACGTCTGACCACTGCATTCACACTCTCAGTAGTCATTCTATCCTAGCATACTAGGGATAGCAGTGCACAGCTTAAGCTATAATTCTTACTCCAAACTTAGGGTTATCGATATATAACTAGAACATACCTCTAAAATCTCCCACCATAGACCATGCTTTGCATTAGAGTTTGGTGTGAGCAGCAAGATGGTTAAACCAAGAGACCTAAACCAGAGCTGCTAGGCAGCTGCCACTTACTCCAAATCAATGGGGAAGAATGAATGGCTTCAGGTGCTTTACACCTACAGGTGTAAAGCATATGCTAGAAAACTGAGTGACTTGATGCAGTCTGAGGTGAAGTTCTGAAAGTTTGCATCTTACCTAATTTGCTGTATAATTACAACTGTATCAGTTTAGTTTGACTTCAGTATATTTCTGCAAGAATAGGCAGTATTTTTCTTCACTGGGCAACATGCTCTCTGTGATAAAACTTTTAGCAGCCAACAGGTACGAAAGTTTGACTTCGAATTTTCAGGGGTTTTGTGAAAACAGGAGAAAGAAAACCTAGAAAATCCCATGGGAAATTGCCCAGAAGGGAGATTATTCAACTATTGTTCTTTGCATCCATTCTTTATTCATCAGTCTCAAAAAATTCAAATACTCTATCAATAGCATAGGCTACATTTTGAGCTTTATGACTTCAGTAAAGTATTAACAGTGAGTCCTGAAGTGCAGCGTATGGTGTGGCACAGCAGACAGCGCACCATCACCCATTCACAGCCTGGATTTATGATTTGGGCTTCCAGCACGCAGATGCAAGGGCAGTTTCATTCGGTCAGGGAAGATAAAAATAACATGTGACTGAAATGGAACTCAGAAAGCTGCCATACCATGCACATACCAGTGGAAAACTCACTGATCGTGTCCTCGTGTATTATTTGTTGAAATTTTCTGCCAGAGACAACAATTTCCAAAAGCAATGGAACAAGTCAAAATGAACCTCAGTTATTACCAGACGGGAGCCAATAATTCTTGGCTGTTTTTTAACCCGGTCAAAATACCTGCTGTTTTGCCTAAGGAAAATAGACCAATAGAGGTAGGAAAGTTTTAAAGATGCTGTTTAAGTTATCCCACTTTCTCAAGGGAGAACTGATTAATGTAACTTAAACACGCATCTTCTCCATCACAAGCAGTGTGAACAAGACAGCATCTCCAAAAGAAGCATGCGATCCTTGAGGCATAAAAAAGATGTCAGATACTTCCCCAGTGGAATATCACACACCAGGCTCAGCTCGGCAGCCAAACTCTCATAAAGGAAACTCACACACCTGTGTCCATTCCACCGACTTTGGTCAAATCCCAGGCAGATGTAAGCCCATATGGAACAGACTGCAGGACCAAGATATTGTTTACATGAAAAACCTGTCACTATGAAACAATTCTATCTGCAGCTGTCAGCTAAATCTCATTTGACAGAATATGTCCTGCCAACAAATGCAGACTATGTGTTTGTGAAAGGCAGGACTAGCACATTTTCAACACTGCTCCACACTTTTTAATGCAAGTGCTAATGTTTCTAGCATATTACCTTCCAAATGTTGCGGCATGACATGCTTTATGGGAACTAATGAATCACACAGTAAAAACTAATTGCAACTTACGTACTGTTGTGAACTGAATTTTGCAACATAAAAGCAATCAGCCAGCAATTAAAATGCTAATATGGGGCTGAACCTCATATAACTGTTTGCCAAAAACTAGTGCAACACAGTGCTTCCTGGAGAATTTTGAACAGATGGAATTTAGTTAGTAAGTAGTCATTTCATCAAGCTTATAAACCTTACCATGCTGGAGGGGGGTCCACACAATGATGCATTACATATTTCCAGTATTACAAATGGTGGTAAAAGATCATTATGTATTTTCTTCTTTTGACTGGCTTTTTCTATTCACATGTAAATGATAATAAACTCTCAGCAAGTTAGAAAGGAGTGGTAGATAGCAGTTGCTCTTTCCAACCACAGTTGTATCGAATTTCTTTTTGCTGTAATATAGATGGACTCCCAATGTAGTGGTGGTCATTGTCAAACCTACTGGTGTTTTTAATTATAAAAGCTCCTTTTTACAGATTCACTAGTGTGAGATTGTGAATCGAATAAGACAATTACATTTTAATTGGGTTCACCTCCCCCACATCCACTTTTTCTTCATTACATTCCTAATACTAAGACAATTGAAATCTATTAATTAATTCAAGTGGGGAATTACTAATTTTCAACATCATCAGCCTTGAAGAAACTACCAGTGGTCCTGGAACAAAACTCCCAGAAGATGAGGAGTATCCACTTCTAGCACCAGTCACAGGAGTCTTCATTTTCCCAGAGGATAAGAAACATCTCAGTAAGGTATGATCCTGGGAAGTTAGTGAATTATTCTATAGCAAGCCTCAGTCATTGTAGGTTAGTCTTTAAATTTGTTTGATCATTATTAGCAGCAATGCTGGGAAACCATGAACAAGCTCTACTCTGAGCTAGTAACCCCCTTGTACTAAGTCATCTGCAAACAAGAGCCAGGGAAGGAGACCAGAGTAGACACTGGGAACTCACTAGTGTGTACATGGTGATGCCACCCGAAGTCCTATCAGCTAAACACATAACATGGAAAGTCAATGAGAGACTCAAGAATGTCCCAGGTCTTGCCCACCTGGATGAAGCTGCCTTTCAGCCACAGGAAATCTTGGGTCTTGGTTCTCAGGTCCTTGCACCCACCTGAGCTGAATCACTGCCTGGCCCCAAGACATAGTCAGACATGGATAATTAATACAGATATCAAAAATGGACTGAACTGTTTTCTTCTCATTCATCAGTGGGTTTTGTATCTTCTGTAAGGTCTTCATTTCAAAAATAAAGCTGTTTTGCTCACTTTGCTTACAGTCCCTTTTCCTGAGCAGTGTTCTCAAGGAGAGACTCTGCATGGAGGACCACGTTCCTTGCTTAATAATCTCTTCCCTTCCATACCATTTTATCCTTAACATCTCCAAATTCCCATTTTCCTCATCCCCTCCTCTCTACAGCCTGAGATCCAGAGCAGTATGCAGCTAGTGCTCCCAGCTAAAGCCCTGAAGTAAAACCCCATGCTCAGCACACCCTTCACCATCTGCATTCCTCTCCCATGCAGTCACTCTAAAAGGAAATGAGACAACATGCAGCAACAGTCTGAAGGCACGGCAGATGCTAGAAGATGCCCCAAAAGCTAAGAAACACCCCTCCACCTGCTCCAAAGGATAGCAGAGCTTCTAAATGAGAGGAGATGGGCTGGGGCATGCTGCCATGCTTCACTGCTTCTTGTAGCTCTACCAGCATGTCAGAACAGAAGGTTTCATTTTGAGCCTACTTTAAATTTATGAAGTAGTAAATCTGTTGCTCAGGGTGGCAAAAGGTGAATCGCCATTAAAGGAGTGACCCGACTCAGAAAGAGGTCTGTCAACAGAGGAATTGGAAACTTAAAGCATGACTTCCCAAATTACTGCTCTGAGATTGCTTTGGAAGAAAATTGCCAGGAGGAGTGGGGGGGTGAAAGCACATTACAAGTTAAAAGTGTCTTTCATGACAGCAAGGCAGAGCCTTCATTAGGCAGGCTAGGAAAGGAGCAGGTTTCACAAAAACCTTAGTATTCATGGGAGTCATAGAGATTTGCCTCTATCTGTTGCCCCAGGGAACCCAAAAAATTGGCATGAGTGCTTATGATTCACTGTTAGAAGAGAAGAGCACTGGTGTTCACCCTCACAGGCAATGCATCGGTTCAGATACAACCTGTCTTTCTCAGTGAGGGCTTTATGTTAAAAAATAAAAGGTGCTCTTCTCTAAGGTCCTCAGTACAGAGGAGAGGAGCAGTACCTTTATTTCATAGCAGTGGGTAGAGACTGTGGCTAGTTGAAAGATACGGTTTGCATCGCACATCACCTTGGGTAAACCACTTAATGCCATCATCATTGCATCATTCTCCTTCACTTACAGCATACCCATAAGGAAACAGGCAGTAAAACTCTGAATCCCACCCTCCAGACACCAACCTTCCAAGCCCACACACTCAACACTCACCAATTTATATGCTGACTGGAGCCTATAGCACCACCACTGCTTTTAAGTAGTTTATTCATCTTGCAGTAGGTGCAGACGCTTCTGTCTGACCCAATTCTTCCCTGTTTTATTAGTAACTGCAGCCTCAGCTCCCCCTCACAAAGGGCAAATGGCTATAAATAGCTCTAAGCAGTGGAAGCTGGCTGATACTACACACACAATGAAATAATGTTGGTTTGTACCTGCTGAAATTCTGACCCTCATAATGTGTTCGTATACACATTTATGATAAGCTGTAAGCACACACATTATCTATTTTTTACCAGGCAGAAATAGCCACAGTGCACATGTGAAGCATAAATACACTGAATTTAAAGGTAAATAAATTAAAGAAAAGCTGGGATGTAAGTTGGACATGATAAAAAATACTACCATAATACCTTATAGTATTAAACTCTATCATTCCCCTCTGATGCCTTGGGATAAATATTGCAGTAGGGTTGAGGATCTCATTTCATTGTGCACTGGGAGGGGATTGGGTTCAGACTATCTGCTCTGGGAGCCTTCAAAACAGGCTTGCTCAATGAGCATACAGTACTTTACTTTCATAGACTAAATAGAATGGTTTGGGTTGGAAGGAACCTTAAAGATCATCCAGTTCCAACCCCCCTGCCACGGGCAGGGACACCTTCCACTACACCAGATTGATCAAAGCCCTGTGCAGCCTGGCCTTGAAAACTGCCAGGGATGGGGCAGTCACAGCTCCTCCGGGCACCCTGTGCCAGGGCCTTACCACCCTCACAGTAAAGAACTTCTTCGTTATATCTAATCTGAATCTGCCCTCTTTTAGTTTAAAGCCATTCCCCCTTGTCCTATCCCTTGTAAAAATCTCATCTCCAGATTTCTCGTCAGCCGCTTTAGGCACTGGAAGCTTCTCTAAGGTCTCACCAGAGGCTTCTCTTCTCCAGGCTGAAAAAGCCCAATTCTCTCAGCCTGTCTTTCATGCAGAGCTTTAGGATAAATGGGAATCTGAGTACACCTGAAGCTCTGCTGTCATATTATTGTACCTGTGTGTACAACAAAACATCTCAATAAGCACTGAAAACAGAAAAGTTTTCTTCTGATTTAAAAATAAATTGTATCCTACACAGAAATAGTATTTTCAAGGAAGGCACAAAAGCAACCAGATAATCGAAACAGCTCTGTATTTTCTAAATCTACACTTTCTTTTGTTTTATTCTCATCTTTTACTCTAATAGCACAGCGGAGTGAAGGGAGGAAGGAAAAAAGGACTTTTGTGGTTAGCAAGGGGATTGCGATAGGAGCTTAATGTTTAGGAATAATATGAAGGAGACAAAGGAGTATAGTCATGTCAAAAAGAAAAAGCACTTTCTCTACTAACATAAGGCCAAAGGAGGAACCTGGCATGTAATCTTTCACTTCTTTGCTAGTGAGAGATTGAGCCTCTAGATCAAGCCCCAGGTAAGCAAATTGCTCAGTTAAAATCTGCCAGCCTGTTCCCTCACAGGCAAATATTCACCTGAGATTGCACTAGCAGCTGGGGAATTTGCATGTGATTTCAGGAGCCACCCTCCCGCACAGGGCAATAGCTTTCACTATGAGAGAGAGAAGCTCAAAGTCATTATTAGAGACCTTCACTGAGGTGGGCCTCAGCTGCAGGACATTGGTCCCTGGCTCCCTGCGCACAGCAAAAGACTCAGGCAGGTGGGTTTTATGTACAACATAAGGCCTGTGGTATGCAGGCATCCTCATGGCTACTTCTCACCACCAGCACTGTGAGAAGCTAGCACTGCTCTTCAGCCGAATTGGAGGAGTAGAGCTCCTGGGATCAGTGATGAAGGCCAACTTTTAACTGAGAAATGAACTGAAATGTGAATCAGATCATTGTGAGGAGTCAGAAACCTGATGAGTGAGTTCGGGACTCTTGCAGCCTAGACCCAGTTGCAGAATTTTTTTGTCAAGAAGCACTAACGAGGTGAGTGGAATCAACAGATACAGAGGCACATGGACCTTGGTGTACTGGCATCAGTAGATAAATTTTGCTTCAGGTGACCCACAGAGATACAGGCACGGACAAAAAACCTGCTGAAAAAGACAGAGGAGTAGGCATAACCCAGACCCTAATTCAGCCATATGAAGGGGCTTCAGAGCAAAAGGCAAGAAAAGAGGGAGAGGAGGAAAATGGTCAAACCCAGGAATTTTGAAAGATCAACTCCGTGAAAAGTAAACCTTCAGGGGCATTTCTCTGTTTTGCTAACAATTTTTCAAGTGGTGAACCATCCCAACTTCCAAATAACAGCCCATAAATCACTCAGAAATAACCATCATAGGAGCCAGGACATATGAAAATAAAGGTAAAAATTAGAAAGTGGCAAAAGGAAAGGATGTTCACTACAAGCAAATCATCAGCCTTCCCAGAGAAGATTAAAAAATCAGAGATAAAGAAACAAAGCAGAATGCAGAGAGAGAGAGAGAGGACGAAGAACAAAGGTGTGAGAGAAGATGTGAGAGAATGCTGTCCCAGTGTGCAGCTCTCTTCCAGGTTACAGGTGGGCCTGTAGGATGGAAAAGAGCAGGAACAGAGTAAAAATAGGCCAGGGAGTGAAGGATATGGGAAACTTAGGCTATCTGAAAGCGACATATCTAGGGATCATGACCTCACAGAAGTGGGATGGGATGGTGGGAGAAGAGACAGTAGGAAGAGGAATGAAAGGAGCAGGTGAGGCAGTACCAGGCACCAGTGGAACAGCTTTCACCAGAAAAGTGTTATGAAAATTTTATCACATAGACTTGTGTGGGCATCTGAGGGTTTACCACAGCTGAGCAGTCACCATCCTTGCTCTGGTGGACCCCACAATAGCTGGGAGAGGTGAAGGTGTCCTTGTGCTTGGGAGTAGTCAAGAAAATTAAGTGAAATGGGAAGAACTGAGGTCCCTGTGGAGGGTACTGACTTTGTACAAAAATAATGGGCAAAGTCAGAGAGGTGAGATTTGATGAGGACAGAGACATCAGGTCAGTGAGATGAAGGCTATAATTGAATATAGAGAGGTGGTAGCAGAGGTAATTAGGGCTCAGTAAGCTGCAAAGGGCACAAATTAAATGAGAATAAAACAGAAGTTAAAGCACAAAGACAGTCAGCGTGCTGGGTTTCTTTGCCAATGGCAATCTGGCTGATGAAGATCAATTAATTGAATTCAAAGAGCTGGGATGAGCCAGGCCTCCTGGGAAAACAGAGTTTGGGTTGTAAAGAGGAAGAATAGAGCTGGGTTGCAGAGTGAGTACTGGGTGGTACTAAACAAAAGTAATTTGTTATCTTCAAAAGAAGATAAGAGGGAGTTGCCAGGAAAGGAGAAATTAGGAGACAGTGCTGGCAGTGCAAGAAGGAAACTGCTGGGAGAATTAAAGTTTGAGAAAAGGATCAAAGAGGCAAAAAGCTGAGAGGAAGGAACAGAAAAGTGCTGCCAGAAGTGAAAAGAATGAGGAAGATAAATTTATTTGTGGTGCTGCCATGTTGCCAGATGGGAAAGATGGGTAGCTGGACACCTTTCCAACCCCAGTGTCACCCCCCTAGTAAGTGGCCAACACAACCTTCTGACAAACAATCATTTCATTCAACACTGCATGTCACCTGCTTTCCTCTTCCCTTTGAGCTGAGCCATGAAGTGTGTAAAAACTGCCAGATGAAAGGCACAGAGTCATCCTTCCTGTTAACCCATGGAAATTATCAACTGGAAAGCACCACTGGTAATTTTCATCATTTCTCTCTTCTCTCTCTACGCATTTGTACCAGGGAAGTCTGACTATGTTGTCAGAAATTTAGCTGCACTGAGCCATTTCAAAGGCATGTGGTGCTCTCAGAAAACAAGTTGCAGGACTCCTCCATCACCTGGTGTTGGGGAGGCTCTTAGGCTGGTTCTGGGGAGATTGAGGGCAGCAGGACAACGTATGGCTTGATCCCCAACACAAGCCTGGCTGTGTTCTTTAGTGCTGTGTGAAGACATCAAGCTTTGAGAGGGTTCTACCCCCATCTTCCCCATCAAAACCAGCAAGAGGTCTTAGAAGTCCAAGTTTTGTGCTTTGTCAGAGCACAGTCTAGAAGGTAACTTCTAGACAGATGAAACATGAGTCTTATGGGTGTGATGAATCGGGACCAGAAATTAGAGGAGTCATAAACAGATCAGTCCCCTACTCATATGCTGGGTCTATTTCTCCCAACTGGATCTCAGCCCAGCAACTTTCAGTGATTTCTGGGGCTCCACAGACTCTGCTTCTCTCCAAAGTCTGTAAGAAATGTCTCTTTCTTTCCTTCCTTCTGAAGACGCGAATGTAGGTCTAATGCCTACCCACTTCCTCTTTCTTATGCAGCCCCGTTGTATGTCTCCCCATCCCTGCACACTGCGTTCTCACATTAACAAGGATTTCCGGGTGGGTTCCCCAGGTAAGTGCTGGCTGGGAAGGAGCAGCTTCTTCCTCTTAGGGTCCTCTCTGACCCAAAACGTACTGGCCTGGACAAGGTGATGAGGCTGCCTTTTCCTTTCTGCTGCTGCACAGTTCTCCATACTTTACCTTCTACACCTAACAATAACTAAATATAGATTTAATCCCCAAACATGAGTTCATGTTAATTAGATTCATAGCCTGGAAGGACAACACAGTGGTGAGATTTTTCATAGTCCTGATTCAAATAAGATAAAAATAGCCCCAGAGAAAGATAAGCTTCCATAGATATTTACACACTTCCCTGCACTGTCTATCCAAGAGGTGCAGCAAATGGAATTGATGCTAATTCTGCTAAAGATTGGAGGTGGACGTAGGCCAAATGCAGAAGTGAATTTACCAACAGAGCAAAATCTGCCAAAACTGATGGAGACCCTTCCTTTCATTTTATGTTCTTGACAGAAAACACAGTAGGTTTGTTTTCAAACTATCTATGTAAGATTACAAGATGCTTTCCCACTGTGGGACTATAGGTAATGCTGGTAAAAAAATAATTTCGCACTTGAACAGTCTATATCCCAGCCAGTGCACAATAAGGATGGCGATAAGGACAAATGGACCCCTGTCTGTGTTAAATTTTGAGAAAGAGAACACTGAGTACTACAAATTTGCCTTGTTTTCAGACTAGTTACTGCTGTACCTGACCACCTTCAGAAAGCACTCTTAGATATGCTGATGGAGAGCTTTATCTGTATCCATACCTGATGTTGCTGTTGTTATTATTATTTAATTTTTAGTCAAATGGGATGGTCTATAGCACAAAAACAACATGACTATGAACTGTTAATTTATTTTATGGATCCTGGATAATCAATAGAGATTAAGGTTCCACTAAGCCAGGAAATGAACACATACAGAGAATGCAGACCTTACCCAAAAAATTCCCAAAAGCAAGAATTATTTTCTGGCTTTTTTCTTTCTTTTTTATTTTGCAGGCTGTGACCTCTGGCTCAGAAAGGAATAAACATTTAATTATTTGTTTAATGGCTGCAAAGCCTCCTCAGTGAAGATCAGATAAAATAGGAATCCAAGAGAGAATTATGGCTAAGATCTGAACTGCTGAACATGCCAAACCAAAACAGACATTTCTGCTGCTCATTTGGCTGACAGTGCATAGCCACTGTTGCAATTTTTGTCTCAGATATTACTGAGTGATAACCAAAATTTGCAGGGCTGGCACTTGCTGCCTGCCCTCGAGAGTTAGAACTTTTCCATTGATTCTCAGGACAGGCTCATCCCCTGTAGTCTAAGCTCGACAACACCGGAGAAGACTTTTGCAATGTCGGCTGCTTTATGTCCACTTTACAGTGAAAAAATCTCTGGTCTGTGTCAGTTTTTTCTTCTCAAAAACTGGCTTGGGTTTCCAGTACTACTTTGATTAGACTGGTCCAAGTTATGCAGTCAGTCCAATTTATATTCCCAAAACAAAAAAACTGAAGTGCTCTGACTGGAGTCCGTGTTTTCTGTCCGATTGCTTTTCATTTCACACTTCATTTTAATTACATTTTAAGACTAAATATGGGGATTGTAGTTAGCTGCACTCAATGGATATTGTACAGATTTAAGGGTCATAGGAAAAGGAAAGGCAAAAAGACAACTAACACCTCATTGTTTGCTGTGGTTCCTATAACCTGCATGTCAAACTGAATGAGTTTTAATAGAAATCTGGCTTAATTGTGATTACAGGAAGAATTTGCTGAATGAATTCTTCAGCTCAAAAGTATGAGCTTTTAATTTTTTTACATGTATTGAGCCTAAAAAAAGCTGATTCTGCAAAGCTTTCTTGACCTCACTGATTGCAACCAATTACAAGATGGATGGCCTGGAATTAAAAGTATCAGTATGCTACAGCAGCTGGCCAAGTATGTCTTAGACAGCTCAACAAGGAGATGATGGGGAGGAAGGGAACATATCATGGATTTTACGATTCCTTTCATTAAGGCAGTAAAAATCCTGCTTGCCTAGACAATACTATCTTTTTTTTTAATTAATAACAAAAACAAAGTTAACACTTACTTGCTTTAATATTATTTAATTAATGTAATTATTAATTATGTAAAAGCTGTTCTTTTACTTTATTCTCATTCTCAACAGCACTTAGAAAGGTTTGCACACAATCAATATCTCTCAACAGTCCCCAGCTCCCTTTTTGCTTCCCCTCTGATACAGCTTCAAGAGAGATGCTACCCAGAATGGCAAGTAACATTGCAAACGGTGCTTTCACAGCTGAACTGGTGAGGAGCAGAGTAGCTTGCAGAATGTAAAATGGCTGAGGGAATTTGTAATGTTGTTTGTAATGTTATGCTTCTTGTGCGACATGGTTTAGTGAGAGGTGTCCCTGCTCATGGCAGGGGGTTTGGAACTAGATGATCCTAAGGTCCTTTCCAACCCTTACTGTTCCATGATTCTATGATTCTCTGTTATACTGTATCTTGCACAGCTCTTACATTAGAGCTCATACATAATTTTTGCTATGTTGCTGCAAGAAAAACAGTATCTGCACCTAATAGAATGGATTTCAAAGCTCCAGAGGACGACAGGGTGATAGTCCTGGGGAAACAATCTCCCAGTGTTAGATCTTGTCTTGAGGTCCAGTGGATGTCATGCTAGTGGTTACATAGTGAACTTTATGATCTCAGCTTTTTAAAAAGAAAGCCCTGTGAAATTCCATACAAAGCAGTCTGTCACAGAAATGCATCATGATGTAATCTTCAACTGCACCTTCACACACTTTTTTCCATATATATGTCATTAAATGATTCACAAAGAGGGAGAGATATGGTTGTAATTTCATAAATTCTTTACATCTGGGTTTGCAATCTTAAAAGTTTCTGACATATCTTTCATGTTAGGAAATAGATATAATAAATCACAGTGTCTTCTTGCTCTAAGTTCTCTTTAGGAATAGAGATATTGAATAGTGGGAGTTAAATAAACTAATCAAACAATCCATCATAATCTAAATCAAGAAGAGGAATAATACCAACAGTTCTTCCGGTCCAAATCTTTGCTGACTGTGAAATCATTTCGCTGACAGTAAACACATTAGCATCTATTAAGAGCATGAACCCGCTTATAACTACCTGGATATAATCCTCCACATAACTAACTGAGCATTAGCACCACTGACCATGAAGGCCAGCAGTCCTGTAAGCATCAGGCACCTCAAGGATGCTGAGAGTTTTCAAAATGAACTGAAATATCAATAGCTTACATGATGAGGCCCTCACTGCAAAATCTGAGAGTATTTAATTAGATGTACCTCATTGGATTGGTGGAGTATATCTCCTTTGACTGTCAAAGGAGTAGAGGTTACTAGCTGTGCTATAAACCTGTCCACTTAGCTACATGAACACAACCACAGATACCAAGTGACTTCTGGGTTTCTTTGGAGGTGTCTAATTCCTCTCCCCTTTTCAACTCTAAGCACAATTAGTTGACAGTATAAAATGATAACTCTATGGATGAAGAGGGAAATGAAATGTCAGGACAAAATACACAATTATATCATGGTAGAAGAAGAAAATCAAAGCGACCTTCTGAGTTTCATAAAGAATATGGTGCACTAAACAAGAAACAATGAAAAGATTTCTTTTTTTAATCCATCACATTTAGGTTCTCATACCACCTTTATTCCTCAAAATCTGAGCGTGAACCCTCAAATATATGTAGGTAAATTACATTAATGGAAATCTGGGCTGAAGACCCTTCCAGGCAAAATCTGTGATGTGGCCATTCTGTGGGGCCCTGACAGAGCTGTGATACCTTGCTCTGCAGTGCTTGGGAAGGAGGACATGCTTTACTTTCTAGTCTCTGTAATAAAGAAAGTTTGGTATTTGAGGGTGATTGCAATTCTTTATTCTCATGCCCACAAGAGTAATGCACAGAATTCAATAGGCAGTTGTAACCTTCCCCCACAATTTTTATTCTGTACTAGCTCAGTAAAATTGTGCAGAACTATTAGTTTAATCAGTTCTATAGTTTTTAGAGAGACTCCTACAGAACACTACTGACCCGCAGTCCAGAGTGAGTGACTGGTATAAAGAATGCCACTGCCGAAAGCAGCACTCTACACATCTCAGCCTTAAATATAGACACAGAGAAAACGAGATATCTGACATTTTCTCACCCTTTAGTAACAACCATAAAGCCTGGGCAACATGTATATATACTCTAGACCTAAAGCATTAAGTTTCCTAAAATTACCTTCTCTTACTTGCTACTTCTTCCGTCTGAGTACTGTTTCCCAGCATTAAACAAGTAGGAAAGTGCAATTCCACTTTACAAATGGCAAAATGGAAGGACCTACCCACCTCTGACCCAAAGATCTTTCACAGATGAGGTCTTCCAGAACACTTACTCCATCAGGTCTAATGAATGGTGTGACTAATTGTTAAATATAATGAAATTATATTTGCATTACAAAATAATAGAGCTTAGTAAATTGAACAAAAAAAGAGAGGGAGCTGGTAGGATACACATCAGCTTTGCAAAGCCTAAAAGGTTTCATGGTAAAGACCTTTATTTTTTGCTGAAATGATAAGGAAAGCCAGCCAATCTCAAACAAAATCCTTATTTATGTAAAGTTGTCAGCTCTTCCTTCTAGAAGCACATGTTCCACTATACCAAGCACGCAAATGGCTCCCAGTGGAGAGACATCAGCCTAGCTTTGAACCAGTGTCCACAGTCCTTGATGGATTATTTTAGCCCATGACCTTTAGATCTTCAACAGGGCACATGCAAAGGGAGACTTCTTCACCAAACCTTAGCTCACTGCAGCAAGGTGTGTAGCACTCGACTGCAGTGAGAAACATTCTCCTGTGAGTTCTCTTCTGTGCATTTAAAACACAAACAGTGTTTAAACAAATGGACTCAAGTTAATGAAATCAATAGCCCAAGCAAATTACTTTTTGCAAGTTTAAGTTTTATTAAGCGTTATTTTACTGGGAGTCTATTATATGGATAAAGACTGGGTAAGGTAGTGAGCTAAACACAAAGCACTGAGCCTTCTGGGAATTTCTTTTTCTATTTGCCCAGTATGCTAGTACTAAGCCTATTACTCGATTAAGTGCTTTACACAATGTCCTCTTCTGGTTTACCTAAACTAATATAAAACAAGATTGCTAATAAGATGCTTTGCACTTAGACTTTTATTTATAGAAGAAGCTGAAACAGAAAGGAAAAAACCCCACCAGAGTTAGAGCATTGGTAGTTGGCTTTATTAAGACTATGTAGCCACATGAGTACAGCATGTTAGCTGATCTCAGCAAAGTGACAGTTTTCACCTCTGTCCTGCTGTCTTGAGTGAGAAGTATAGATTAAACTCATGTTCCCTATAGGTCCCCCTCAGGATGGTCATGGACAGCTCTTCAAGGGAGAAGGAGGAGGCTACACTTTCAGATGTGACTGTCCAAGTGAGAAGTTGTAATGGATGGGAACCTAGCTGAGAGTTGATTCACACTCACAACTGAGAGACCTAACAAAGTATGTTTTTCTCAAAGTGTATTTGGTGAAGTGTATACGCTTATGTTCATTGTGACTGTTTGTCAGAAAGAGGCAGGAAAACATAAGGGTGTAGCTGTTCTATGACCTTCATACTTGTCCACACTTGGGCGCCTGGTCAACGCTCTTGGCACAGGCAACAGTGAGATCATGAGAAACTGCACGACCACGTGAGTAAACAATTAGAGATCTGGCATAAAGCTGGTTGGTTTTCTAAGGGTATAAAAGCAGGACCCTCTTGCAGCCGAATCTGAAGCTTCACCTATAGGTGGACACACCGCACAGGAATTCTCCCAATTACCTGAGATTCCTGGCACTGGCTTGCAATGGGGCTCTCCAGCTTGATGTGGGCCTGGATAATGAAGATTAGGTGCTAACTGATGGTATAGTTCTTAATCTGTTCTCTCTATGTAGTAATGATATGAAGCATTGCTAATTTTCCTCTGCACTATACACATACATAATTTGCTTTATTGTACTTATTCACTATATAGAGAGAGATATATACCTGATTTGCTTTAGTGTGCTTATTTAATAAACTGTGCATGTTATATGGATAGTGTATGGTTGTTTTGTTGAGTACCCTGCCTGTCAGCAGAACAGAAGTTCAGATCCCATACTTGTGAAGGAGAGCAGGGCTACCAGACACAAAGACTGCTCCACACTCTGTCTACAGTGAAGAACTTTAAAGCTGAACTTAATCATTTTGGTGTCTTTGCATACTTAATGGACATATTTCATCTAATCCATTTTGGACATCTGCTTCATGGTAAACACTACTGGAGATGAAGAGAGTGTAAGTACAAGAAGATCCATCAAGTGTGCAGGTGGTGCAGCCACTCAGAGACCCATAGGCCAAAGAAACCAAGAGACAGGGTCAAGATGCAGGAATACTGAGGCTGACAGGAGAGGAAGCCCCATTTCATTCTGTATAGCAGATCAGGCATAACATGCTCATAGGGACTCATGCAACACTGTAAGCGTCAAGGAGAGGTACATTAATGAATGAATGGCCATCACAGGTCAGACATTCATCACGATTCCCACCATGCTTAAATCCAGTTGACAGAATAGACGTTGCTTCTTCTTTTGTAGCATTTAGGACGTATGTGGATTCCAGGTTCTTGTACTGATCAAATGTAGCTCCTCTCCCCAGTTGTGCAACCTTCAGAATAAAGTGGCTGTTAACCTGAAGAGAGAGATTGAGAATCCATAGCTGTGGAGTACTGGAGGGAGAATTAAAACAGTCAGTACTAGCCCTTCTGCAAGATATTTGGTAGCCAGACAAATCTGAGCAGAAAGGATTTCTAGAAGATGGTGAATATTTCTTTGAAAATTACGTGCTTATGTTAACTTCTATAAATTTATCAGCCATGCATTTTTTCTTAGAAGACAAACCAGGAAAAATAGATTGCCTCAACAGATGATTGCTTTCTTGATTTAAAGTAAGGAGTCACACAACTTCTCACACTTCTCAGTCCTAAATCCTGCTTAAGTGTTTTGGGTCTGTAATCAAGCTTGTATAGGCAGTAAGCATGCATTTCAGATGTTCTTCAATCTCCAAGCAATCACCTTGCAAAGAAAAATTAAACAGTCACATTAAGACTTAGAAAGGGACCCAAAAATCCTAACATTCCTCTTGTATGAAAATTTCCAAACTCCCTAGTAAATTTCTTTGCTAGAATGGGAGGCAGGAGGACAGGTAGCAGTGGAAAGAGGGAGTTTTCTTAAATAACTGTGACAATGAGATTGCCAATTTCATCTCCAGCTGCACAAAAGTAAATCCACAGTGTGGGGAAGGAAATTGGTCAGCCATCCGGAGGTACTCACCCATTCTTATTTCTTCTCTGCACTCTTCTGTATTTTCTGAGTGGCAGTCTATGAAATAGCTCATGTAAATAAAGTGGAAGCACTTAACTGAAATAGCCTCCAAGTCTAGTTAGTGTCACTCATGATATGCAGCAGTGAGTTTGGCAGAAACTCAGATCATTAACAAAATTTAACCTGCTACTACAGAATGCCTTTGGGCTCTCAGCAGTCATCACCATCGAATGCTGGATTTCTGCCTGTCAATAATTAAAATGCAATCTAAGAAATGATGGGAAATTACTACTTCTGGATGTTTTCCTGATAGCTGGGCACCAGTTTCCTTGTTCTGATGTGTAGGAACTTTCAGGCAGCTGCTACCCTTGAACGAGGAATCGGCGAAACTTGGACAAAGATCTGCAGACAGGGAGAGGAGGCACAGCTCCTGTGGACTGGCTTTTCTTCCTAACTGATGGCCTCCAAAGCTTTCCCTGAGGTTTGGTAACTTTTCACTGGCTAAATGGTTCCTCAGGGCCAACACTTATGTGTAATAGCCCCAACAAGCAGTATTTGATTAGAGCACTCGGGTAACTGGAGGTAACAACTGCAACAGCTACAACTCAAACATAACCTGAGCTACAAGGTATAGGAGAGCAGGGCTTGCATACAGCATAACACTAACTAAGTGGATTTATACTGAGCCTCTGGAGAAATGTGAAGGGGGTTTTGCTGACTCCCAGGAGAGGGAGGGACTCCATCCCACTGGATGCGATTGAGAGTGATTTCCCTCCAGGGAGGGCACAAGCTGAGAAGCTTGGGCAGGGGAGGAGGGATTCGAGCAGCAGCCAAGCATGCACAAGGGGTTGAGTTTAGTCTTCATTAATATACAGACTTCCTTGAAGTAAGGACCAGGGAAAGCCCTTGCTCACAACATCCTTCTATTACGTTAAATGACACCTCTTCCTTTTCATCTGTATTTACACTGCTTTCATGTCAGGCTGTCACAGAGACAAACTGTGCACATTTGATTCTTAACTTTTCTTCATAAATCCTGCTGTACAGCCCTTATTATTATCTGTGCTTGAATTCTTTTCAGTCCATCAATGTGTCCCAGTTATGACCTGTCCAAGGAGACAGAAAATTCAAGGCACACCAGCTCAGGCACAGTGGAGGCAATGCCTTCTTGTCCCATGGCTCCCTGCCACAACACCCATGCTCTCTCCCCTAGCCCTAACCCTGCCTACTACTCCTTTTGTGATTGGTCCTTCCATTGAATCTAGGGGTTGTGACAGGTTTTTCTTCTCAAAATTGCCTCTCATCTCATTTTTTTCTGCCTCATTTTCCAGTCTCACCAATTGCTTTGGTAAATTTGTTTTTGGGAAGGAGGAATGCCAACACGACTCGTTTGGGCTGTTCCTACTATAAGGCCCTTTGTCCCACTGGTGCCTCAGTGCTACTCTCCAGCACGGTTTCATTAGGTCTAAGCACTTTAAAATTCTATATTAAACTCCCAGTACAGACTTACTTAACACATGATTAAGAAATTAAAAGGAAACTGCTGCAACAAGCATTTTTTCCCACTAAAGCCTCTATGTAGAAAAAATTGATAAGATGTCAAGTTTTTCCTTTAACCGATTTATCTTCCCTGCACAGTTAATAGTAAGATCATCTTGAATAACTAATCCACAGCCCTAAAGCAGAAGCTATCATTTATTTTAGCATTTGCATTTAAACAAAATGGTATTAAAATTCAAAGGACATGATATGTAATCTAATAACCTAAGGTAATGCAATTCTAGTCCATGTAGCAGTCATTCCCACAGATAGATACTCTGACCATACACAACTAGCACAATTTAGCAAGTTTTATTGTATTTACTGTTACGATATGACTAGAGTCAGTAATGAAAAGAATAAATGCTCTTGGCTTTAAAGAACTGATTAGCTGAATCTCAAGCATTCATTGTCAAAAATTTAATTTGCTCTAGTGCATCAGCTTTGTCATATCATCAGGGCTTCTGATTTTTACTGAAACACCAATGTGTATCTTTGACAGCTATTTGAGGGAATTCACTACCAAAGTGTATTTATTAGTGAAACATAATCACTGGTAGGTCAAACAGGACTATGTTTACTCTTGCAGAATGTCAAATCAGTATCTCAATTCCCAGTCAATCCTACCTACTTTTTAATTGTATCTAAATCTACCATTGAAAACCTCCAGGTCTGGGCTTTTCCTACGGAAAAGGCTTTTTATTGGTGTGACAGGTCTACCTAGAGATGATTTGCATTGTGACCCCAACCTGATGAAAGCATCAGACATTTTTATATAAATCTAATCTAGAGTATGGCTACTAACTTCAGCGCCATGATCTGCTTTTGTGAAAGTAGGAGAATAAACCACAAAAAAAGCCCCAGTATACATATAAGGAAACGATAGACTGCTGGATATAAAGAGGGTATATGTTCTGTTTGCTCTTTTGTTATGCATTTTCCCTGTGCAAACTTTATTGGCTGCATGAAAGACAGGCTTGGATGAACTTTTGATCTGACCTTGTATGGTCATTTTAACGTTTTTATGAATTGTTCATTCAGTAAAGTTTATAGTAGAAACTATTTCACCCCCATCAGACTGATAGCATGGATTTCCTCATATTACACTGACATGTTAACAAACCAAAAAGATACAAATGGGATTTTTTCTTTCCTTTTTTGGAAAGTTCTTCTATACTTAAAGCAGCCATTTACACATGAAGGGATGGAGTTTTTGGGTAAGCTGTCGAGGGACCTTCATCTAGGATAGGGCAGCATGACTGTCTGCAAGACATTGGTAATCTTTAGGAAGTTTTCAAGCACTTTCTACAAATTGCTTTTCATCAGAAGACTGCCATTGGCTGAGTGGGTTTTGGATCAAGCATCAATGTAGGTGAAAAATTTCAACCTTCTGCATGTCACCAGGAGGGAAA
>NW_009926925.1:20559-31584 GCF_000696875.1 Nestor notabilis | reverse complement strand
CTTTCCCTGGAAACACAAACACTGCACATACAACCTCTGTAACTGTGTGCTGGAACTCTTTGCTGCAATGAGAAAAATTATCTCATCGGTAATCTGTAAGGGCTGAAGGCAAGTGGCCTTGGGTGCTCCACAGAGACCCCAAAGCAAGCCTGTTACTATATACCCATGCCTGAGCTGGGCACGGTTGAAAAACAAGGTGAGGAAAACAAAAATTACCAATCCCTTCCTCCTTGTGTCGTCAGCCCAAAGTTTCTCTCTAACTCTTAATGTTTGGAAAAGTTATGCCAACTTAATATAACAGTCTTATAGTGGAACAATTCAAGTACCCTCAATGACAGGTATGTTACCTGTGAATACTGCAGGATCTGCTACCTACAATGGACAGATGATAGCTGCATCACATGCCTCGTAGCTGAAAAAAAAGGGTACACAGTGCCTACACCAGGTCAATAGGCCAGATTGGCTCAGCTGAGATGTTAACCTGTCAACACAACATAACCTTTCTCCTTATTGCTATTTTTTCAATGCATTGTCTCAGTGTGTTGAGCTCCATGACAGCCCAGGGCAATACATTTCACAAGTTAAATATTCATCGGATTTATTCAGCCTTCAGGTTCACGTTGCCGTTTCTCACTGTCCTCTGTTGCTGAATTGTGGAGAGGGACCTACAATCATTTCATGAATGGGGCAGGCTACTGCTGGTCTCATTCTGTAGGCTGGAGAAGGCCCAAAGGTATCTCAAGGTTACCCAGGGGAATAATGGCACTCAGATATCTGCTGATATTAGAGGACCATCACAGATGCTGCTCCTAAACCTTAACCTATTCAAATAATAAACTACTTCCGCTGTGCTCTATTGGCTATTTTTTTCCAGCCTCAGATTCTTTACCTCAAAGCAGTAATTCATCATAAAACCTCCTGTTGAAATTGCATTTGTTCCTGTACTTTGCATTTTATTCCTTGTCTATCAAACACTCTTTTGCCTATCTATCTGACTTTTTTGGCTTGTACTTTACATCTTTAACTGCTTTGCAATTAATCTGCACTGCAACCATATTCAATCCTTATTGCTTTGTTCTTTTTATTGGTTATACATTTCAATCTTCCCACCTGATCTGTTATTATTTGCTTGTAAAAATGCCTGTCCAATTTTTGTTGTGCCAATATAACAGCCTTAATTTTCCAGGCAGCTGCGAATACAGCTTCATGTTCAGTGCCATGATTTAGTGAGTGTGAAAAGAAGCTAAGAGTGCATGTACATTGCACCACGATGAGCAGAGCAGAAAGGCCAGAGTAAATGATGCCCACCCAAGGCTCCAGAACAGCACAATCCTACCTCTGAGTACATTAGTTTTGCTAAGAGGTAGAGATTATCAGCTTGTGTTTATCACTGCGCCAAGAGCAATGAGTTGCTCTTAGGATATGAGCTAGTATCTCTGCATGACTCAATAGCCCACATGATTGATAAGTGTCTGCATCAGATAACTCCGCATTAACTTGCTGATGTTTGCACCAAAATCAGCTACAAAGTGTAGACATGACTAAAGGCAGGATAGATCAAGCAATGGTCTTCCAGTGTAGCTTTGCACTAGGGAGGGGTGCAAGGGGGTTAAGGAGACACGGCCATTTTTGACAGTTCAGGCGAAAATGAAGTACAGGCACTATCAGTCCCCTCCTAAATACCCACTGATTGCCACTTACCAGTGTAAGGGAAGGGGGCTGCTATCACACAAACCTGCTCTGGAGAGGTGTCCCAAATGTGGCATTCAAATCTCGGCCCTGGGAAGGTCATGCTGCCTGGGCATGATGCCTTCCTTGAATTGGTGAAAATCTTGACAGATGTTTCACATGGCAGAGTGTCCACCAGCAGCTCATCTACTGAACCTAGTTTCCAGACAATACAAAACTGGAAGGAGTGGTTTATGCGTGAGAAGGCTGTGCTGCAATCCAGAGGGCACAGCCTTCTCAATAGCCTGGAGAAATGGGCCAACAGGAACCTCACGCAGCTCTGCAAAGGCAAGCACAAAGTCTTGTACCTAGGGAGGAACATCCCCATGCACCAGTATATGCTGGGGGCTGACTGACTGGAAAGCAGTTTGGAAGAAATGGTCCTGGGGGTCCTGGTGGACACCAAGTTGAACATGAGCCAGTAAAATGGCAATGTGCCCTTGTATCTAAGAATGTAAATGGTATCCTGGGCTGCATTATGAGCATTGTCAGCAAGGGATGACATAATGCTAAATATAGGCAATACTGGTCTTAAATACTGCTTGAATAGGGTAGAAACATACTGGCTCAGTCAGTGACCACTCAGCCTTCCTCCACTACAACCCCTATGTACACTCCTCTGAAAAAATCCCTCCCCCACTAGGTGCTCCCCCTCAAAGCCTAGTGCAGAGCGGGTCAGGGACTGTCTGTAGCACACCTTTGTAGAAGCAAGGCTTCCTAGGACTGGCAGGAAAAGATGTATTTTTGCAGAGAACATGTATTTGCAATTCCTGTCACTGTGAACAAGCCAAAGGTCAGTTCTCACCTCTGCCTGTCTCCCCAGCGTAACACAGTCTCCCGCCCCAAGACATGACCCAGATAGCTTTCTCCACTTAAGAATGCAGTAGCTGCACCGCAGCCGCCCTTCAGTCACGCATTTCTTAGGTTCATAGATTTGTAATGCCAGAAGGGAACATTATGATCACTGAGTATGACAGCACCATAACACAGGGCATAACATTTCACCTGGTAATTCCTGCATAACTTCTGCTTGAACTGGGTAAAGCTTACTGAGAGAAATCCAGCAGTGTGGAGAATCCACAAAATCATTACATGTAATATAACCAGGCTGTTGCCCTGTAAAAAGTTACTTCATGTTGCTACCCTCAGTATGTCCAGCTTGAAGTTCCAGGCCAGGGATCTCAGTATGTCTTAACCTGCTCATGTCAGTAGTCCTCTGTCTTCAGTAGCATTTTTCCCAGCATAGGTGTTTACAGTCTGTAAGAGGTATCTTCATTTCTGAGTAACCTTCCTCTTGTAGGTAAGCTTTTTTCCTAAACTTGAATAGTATTAAAAAATACCTGTGGTTATTCTAGTAGTAATTACCACACTGTGCCTTTATTAGACCCAAGGATCACTTCTGACAAATGAGCATCCTATTGCAGCGAACAGCAGCAGTATCACCCTCTTCCTTCTACTCTGTTTTCCCCTGGTTATACATCTGAGGCTTCCTTTAGCCACACCATTACATTGGACACCTGTTGTACACTGTTTATTGACCATGACCTCCCACCCTCTCCCCAAGTCAATGCCTTCCAGGAGGCAGCCCCACATCCTGTAAGTGCTGTGCACACCTCCCCTTCACAGAAGCATAAGTTGGTATTTGGTTACGTTAAAAGCAGCTCTTATTTAAATCATTACAAAACAATGTATAACTGCCCTTCCCTTACCATTATTCACCACAGCCAGCTATTGCTCCAAGCTGCAAACCTCGATAGTAATGAGCCGATCTTTTCCTTTAGATCATTAATAAATGTATTGCACTAAGCTACACCCGCTGCATAACTACACACCGAGATCTCCTGGTAAGTCAGCTTTTTAAGACATTTTGCATGGTTTAATATGCCATTTACTGTGAGGCTTAATGAATGGTTTAATGATCATTTAATATCACTATACATGATTGCTGTAATACTCTCCCCAAAGTCATTGGTCTCAATTCATGTTATCCCCCAGGACAGATATACCAAGGATTACTTTGGCCTACAGACACTTCAAGAGATACATATACCTCTCTTTCGGGAGGCCTGAGTTATGCTGTAAACATCAATACAATTTTAATCTAAAGCCAAAGAGAGCAAGAGTATACAGCTATGTATCTATGCCCATACACATCTCTACACACATCTATAAACACACGGGGCATATGCAATTGCCATATGTGTGGGTATGCAATCTTCATCCGTGTCTCTGTGCAGATGTATTACACCAACCTATCACAAGCAGAGCAGCACTCCGATTAGGACTTGCAGTGATAGATGACCGAAACCTGTCACTTCCACTGTGAACAACTCACAATACTTCAGCAGATATGTACCTGATGTCCTGCGTTACTAGAGGAATGGTCAGTAGTGGGACAGGAATAACTGAGGAGCCTTTAGCAATCCGTACTTTAAATATGCAGTCAAATCTCCAGCTCTGTCTGGCATGATTATACTGACAATTTGTCAATACTTGTTAGAATACCCCATATTTTCAGGGTGCAGCAGGGTCAAGAACTATATTAAGGATACATTCACATGCAGTTTCTGAAAAGTCACTCACATTATAGATGTGGCTGTTCAGTCCTATGACTTCCAATAACCCCTATTTGGCTTTTGCAATTTCTTTCTGAAGTTTGAAAGCCAAAATCAGCCCTTGGCGAGCTACAACTCCTTTGACTGCAATGTGGTGCGATCACCTCAGGTGTCCATCTGAGACTCAACTTTACATTCCATGATAACATCCTTCTTGGCAGGGTCAGGTGAATATTTCAAAAGCCCACTGATGGCTTGACAGCATGAGGCCCATGAGTTGTAAGTTTAAATTTCATGGACATGAACACAGGTTCTCCTTCTAAATAGTGTTGATGCTTTGGAAAATCTGCTCTTTCTAGTTGCCTTTTGTTTAACAGCAGGATTCTCTATTCCTACAGAGGTTCTGTTTCAGTTGCTGCTGTTACAGTGCTAGTGAATATGGAGGGAGGAGGAGAATAAATGGCTGATCTGTTTATTTTGATGACTCCACTCAAAGCATCTGGATAGAAAGATACTGAGAATTATTGTCTGGTTATGTATTCTTTGGCCTTAATCTCAGCATCTGAAATGAAATGTTGGGCTATTATGAAGTGTGAATGAGCTTCTAATGTGATAAGGAAGGTTAAGATTTGAGCAGTGGCTTGGTTTTCTCGCCGTTCATCTTCAGTGTGCCAGATGGTGTGTCACTGGGCTTTTATTGGTTCTTTATCAATTTTATTAGCCATATGATTTGATTGATCTTATTTTGTCTGAGAAAAAGATCAATTCAAAAAATAAAACTTACAAGAGCAGCTCCCTACCTTATAGAAAAAGAAGAGCTTGACAAACATGAAGTGTTGAAGATCAGAGTCCTTAGAAGGGCTCCAAAAAACACACATACATGAACAGGCATGTCATCAGGAAATGAGGCCACCAGCAGAGGAGGAAGAATGTATGTACAGAGGAAGAATCTGATGTACTTCATCAAATTGGAGGAGACTGATTGCTCCTGGAGATGTAGCTGAGAATAGGCAGCAAGGTACAACAATCCTGCAGAAACAGCAATGTAACATGTGCACTGCTGTGCACACTCCACTGCTCAGGTGGGAGACAGTCTGCCACATGGCCTTTGGAAACATCAATAAGGAATAAAACAGCATGGCTAGGCTAAGGTTTATGTCAACAGCATTTCTAGAAGGGCTCTTTTTCATATGAGGAAATACAAGGTGCCTGGAGAAGGCAATTTTCAAGATGCCTGCCATTCCTAGTGACAGACATCACAGTTGCAGTCTGCACCCAGGACAGTAGCTTCAACATCCAGCACCACCACCTCTAGGCACTACATCTTGCCAGTGTCTACACAAAGATGTCTATATGTGAGCTCCCATCGTATCTCACAGAGACCCAGCCCATAAAGTTAGTGAAAACTAGAAAGTACACATCTCACCCTACATTTATGCAAAGCTAAACAGCTCTCTGCATTCTGCTGGCTCCACCAATTGGATCTTCATGGATTAAAATCAGAGTTCAGGCACCTGGCTCACACACAGCCACCTTGCTCTGAGAATTTAACCATCCCTAAATATAGGACAAACTGAGTCCCACCAGCAGTTTCTGAAATCAGGACTAGAATACATCTCTTTTTGCAAACATAAATCTTTTTTCCATTCCATGCTAGAGTATAGTTGAGGCAAATTTTACAATATAGACATACTATATTAGGGAATATAAATACCACTCAGACTGATGGTGATGGCTTTTCTACAGTAGAAAATGGGGCACAAACAGGTACCAACGCCACTGTGCTGCAACGGTTGTGCCAACCCTAAAGACAGCATGGGGATTTATAAACTGTTATATAAACCTCACTCAGTGCCAGGAACAAGCAAGTGCTTGTGTGGTTTTATGTCTCACACCCTGCCAGTGTAGTGCCACTGAGCTGGAGGCTTAGGGATAGAGTAGAGGCAGAGTTTTTTCAATAGCACTTGTGAGAGCACATATCCTATTCACAGCCATATGCTGCTCCAGCATCCAGGCCTCTTTGAAACACCACCTAACATTTTTTTGTTTCATAGTCAAGGTTAAAGCAGGAAATCAAAAACGAGCACTGGCCCCCCTCCCCACAATCCAAATGGAACAGGGAGAGACACAAATAAAAACCCCAGTCAAGAGGAGGGAGGAAATGCTGATGGAGACTGTGAGTGAACATTATGAATCCCATTACATTTCTATCTCTCAGAGCAGATTGCTGCAGGCAGGAATTTCTGACGTGCAGTCTAACTTGCTGTAAAGTCTTATCACATATAAAATTGCAGTAATTATAATGCCAAGGAATGAGACAATGACAAATGAAAAAGCTTTCAGAAGTAATGTTCACAACACACTGCCAGCAAAACACACGATCTATTTAATTAGTAAAATGCCATGAGATACTGATCAATTCTCCATTCGGAGAGACTGTGAGTAAATATGCAAGAGTGTTATAATACAATGAGATGGCTACATTAAAGATTGAAATATATGTGGCTGGTGAGATGCAGACACTGCACATTAAAATAAACACATTGCATCATAAATTTAACACACTTGACACCATAATGGGCAATGAAAACTATGTCACCTATGAAAACAGCTGCAGATCCTTTAGCACCAGCAGCACTAACTGCTGCAGACTTACATCAACTTTCCTGGTCTCTGGTCTCACTACTCGGGTAGTCAGAGGCCACCAGAACAAACAGTGATCTAAGAAGAACCAATGGGTCTTTGTTTGGGTGGCAGGAATCCATCATTCATCCATGCTGTGTTGTCAGTTCTCTAGTCACAGGTCATTGCTTCATTTTCTTAGCTCTTTGCTTTGCTCCGCGCCTCAATTCAGATAGATAACAAATTCCACTCCCTAAGTCAGATACAATCTCACCAGACTCAGCCTTTCCTAAATGGTCTTCCATCTTCTTCCTCTCATTCTTGGGGACTAACACATGCCATGATCTGTCCCCAGTGGAGGTCTAACTCTGGTTACTCCATCACATACCACCTGCAGCAGTTCCCTAACACTACAAGTCAGATATTCCAAGCTCCTTCTTCTTTGGCCACAGAGTCTTTCTAGCATCCCCCAAGCCATCTTCATAGCTAAAAATATTCTTAAAACGGGATTCACACTTCACAAGAAGCCCTGGGAAATAGCACCAGCCACCATGAGCTTCTCGACCCTACATAGAAGCCAAGCGGTAACTTTTATTCTGGGTAAGCTCACTTCCGCCAACATGGAAATCCCAACTGGCTTTGTTGTGCTACATCAGATTGACTGTGTTGGGTTCATCATGGCATTGCTGAGTTTCCCTGGAAACAGATGTGTTAGGATGAGTGAGTCATGAAAAGGTCATGATGCTAGACTTTGATGGAGCAGGTACTGTCATCAGTTCAGGTCCCTGCACACATTTTAGACCTGTTTCATTTTTCAGATGTGGTGTGGAATATTTAATATTCATGGGATCCCAAATGGTCCTCAGGTTGTCTATCCAGCAAACCATATAGTCTGCTCTATAAGCAGTAACTTTGATTTAACATTGCTAGTGTCTCTTCCTAAATCAGTTTTGATGTCTCCAATTCCATACCATCATATGTCTGTTTCAGCAAGCGATGCTATGATTCACAGTGAGCAATCTGGTCCATCAAATAATCTATTCCCTTACCTCAGTAATTATTTTTAATGGGTGATTTATGCTTTTATGAGTAAAGCAGATTAAAAGCACAGCACAGCATATTTCAGTGTGTGGTACTTATCTACCACTTTTAGGATGCGGATTTGAATTGGTATGTCTTTCTCAATTCCAGGATTGACTGATACATCACAAAATGTCACTTCATTAGGGAACAAACAGAAATAAGCCAACCAGACAATTTTTATTGATAAAGTAGAGCAGAGAAATATCAGGGTCACTTATCATTTTGTATGTGGGTAACAGGCACTGAAATCTTTATCGGAAAATTCTCTCTGACAGGAATGCACTTAATCTGTGTCAGAGATAACACAGCCACAGTAATATATTGCTTGATATTTATAATAGCTACAGTAGATAGCCCTATCCAAACATGCTGTTTCAGCACTTCATAAGGCTTAAACTACTTTATGTCAAATGCCTTTGAAGATTTAATTTGTCCCTATTTTTTTGTCAGGAAAATCCAGTATCCAAGCTTTTCTCATGTGCATATTGCAAATTCTCAGCCTTAAAATAGAGCACAAATGGTGCAATGTGCTCTTGATCACACAGGTTTTGCTAGGACCGTTGCAGCTTCTGCATGATGCGATGGCCTACAGTTTCAATATGGTGGATGGGACTCCTTTAACAGACAACATGTTAGTAGAAATGCTCATAACATTGTCTTTAAAGATGACTTACACTTTGTTTTATGAATAGCATAAGCCTTGAAAAATCAAACTGCCTTTGCCTTGCTCCAGAATGATGTATCTCTTATTGCTGTCACAGCAGTGACTCCTGAGGAAAACACAAGCATGGCCAGTAACCTATGTATGAGGACCATCCCAGTTTGATGACATCCTCAGTTTGGAACTGAGTGGTGGAGAACTGCCTCTGTAAATGAAGCCATGATTTGTGTAGTGTTTTATGCATTGTCTTTCAATTAAATCACAAGAGTAAAGTGACCTTATCTTTCAGTCACTGAACTGGAAGAAATCTAAACTAACCTCCTCCAACAGATATCTTTTTCTACACCAGTTGACAAATACCTCAAACATTGACAGCTCTACATCCCTCTGAGTAAATCTATTCAACGCTTCATTACCAAGTTTTTTGTGATGTTGATCTTAAATCCTCCTTGTTGCAATGAAAATCCTTCATTTCTCGTCTTAATCTCCAGGGGTTTGAAAAGCAAGTTATTCTTGGTAGCACTCCTCTGTGTATTTGAAAACTGGCACTACTCCTCTTCAGTCTTTTCATATTTAGGCTGAGCAACTGTATTGTTCCCAATCTCTCCACATTATATTTTCTACTAATTAACAGTAGGATTCAGCTCCAAATGAATGAAGCTATATGTAAGTGACTACTTACAGCTCTATACATGGAAGCCAGATGTCTAAGGTCCCAATGTAGTTGACAGTCAACAGTTTAGAGAATTATTCCATTCATTATAAAGCACATGTCTCCACTGGCTATTTTGCCTACCTCTTCATAAGCTATGAGAGCTTAGACATCTGCTTCGCTTGCAGATGCTTACCTGTAGCCACAAAATCTTTGGTATCTAAACAAGATATCAAATGATCCCCATATAATTTTCATTGTTTTCCACTGAACCAGTGGAGTCAAGCCTCTGGCACATCTCCAGGACTTCCAGCCTACACCATTTGGCTTACATCTTTTAGCGATTGCATTCTAAAAGTTTTCCAAAAAATTGTTTATTTACACCAGAGAAAAACAATTCACAAGACTCCTATCCTGGCAGGAACTTTTCAGCCAGGACTTTTTTAATGGCAGATGTCTCAGGTCTGGGAATTTGAAAGAGATTAAAGCTGGGGCTGTAGAACTGTTTCAGTGCTTCACTAGCCAAATAACAATTCTAGAGGTACTGGGAATCATCTCTGACTTTTCCACAGATGCATCATGACATAAGCAGGAGGACTGCACAGCTACATAGCCGTGTCCTTATCAGGTGATGTGGGAATATGCTTCAGCATCCAGTGCTGATCAAGGCAGACTATACCTTTCTTATCTTGTACCCTGTAAATCCATGCTCGTGTGTATGGTCCACAGATCACAGAATCATAGAAGGGTTTGGGTTGGAAAGGACCTTAGGATCATCTAGTTCCAACCCCCTGCCATGGGCAGGGACACCTCACACTAAACCATGTCACCCAAGGCTCTGTCCAACCTGGCCTTGAACACTGCCAGGGTTGGAGCATTCACAGCTTCCTTGGGCAACCCATTCCAGTGCCTCACCACCCTCGCTGTGAAGAACTTCTTCCTTCTATCTAATCTAAACTTCCCCTGTTTAAGTTTAAAGCCATTACCCCTTGTCCTACCACTACAGTCCCTAATGAAGAGTCCCTCCCCAGCACCCTTGTAGGCCCCCTTCAGATACTGGAAGGCCGCTCTGAGGTCTTGTTCCAGGGATCGAAGGATTCCAGGTGGAGAAGAATGTAAGCCACATACACACACGAAACTGATAAAAAGTTTATTACAAGATCTAAAATAGGTATAAAAATGCAGAGATATAACAAGCTAGAGAGAGACATAACTAAAGATTACAAAATACAGGTTAGGCACAGATTCTTAACGACTCACACACTTGTCCAATGACCAAGAGGCCAGCTCTGAGGAGCATTGTGAAGAGATGGGGTGGCAGGCACTACTTTAGTGGGCGCCCCTGAAGAGGTAATATCGACCTTGCTGGTAGTTGGATCTGCCGCTCTGTCTCTCCTGGGCTTTTATCTGTTAAAAACTGCAGACTCATCCTGACTCAGGGGTCCAGCCTGTGCCAGGAGGAGTGGCCTTGTTGGCTCTTTGCCTCACACACTCATTTTAAATCATCAGGGTGGTCCACCATGGACCAATTCCACATTGTTAGACCCATCCAACACAGGTCTCCATGCAGCCTTCTCTTCTCCAGGCTGAACAGCCCCAACTTTCTCAGCCTGTCTTCATATGGGAGGTGCTCCAGCCCTCTTATCATCCTCGTGTCCTCCTCTGGACTTGCTCCAATAGCTCCATGTCCTTTTTATGTTGAGGACACCAGAACTGGACACAAT
>NW_009926925.1:0-20271 GCF_000696875.1 Nestor notabilis | reverse complement strand
TGGATGGCATCCCTTCCCTCCAGCGTATCAACCGAGCCACACAGCTTGGTGTCGTTGGCAAACTTGCTGAGGGCGCACTCAATCCCACTGTCCATGTCACCAACAAAGATGTTGAACAAGACAGGTCTCAATACCGACCCCTGAGGGACACCACTTGTTACTGGTCTCCAGCTGGACATTGAGTTGTTTACCACAACTCTTTGTGTGCGGCCATCCAGCCAGTTCTTTATCCACTGAGTGGTCCATCCATCAAATTGGTGTCTCTCCAATTTAGAGACAAGGATGTTGTGTGGGACAGTGTCGAACGCAAATGCAAACAGATGCAGCTGTGGTGAATGTGGCCACAGCCTCTCTTCCCTGAAGAAGAGTTTCATATGGGTACTTCTCCCCATACAACCTGAGCAGCCTCAAGACTGCTGTTATCATTTCCTGTACTACAGCAATGCTGACCCCTGGACAAACACACTACGAGAGGCAGTCCCGGGGCAGGCACTTACAGGCAAAAGAGACTTGACAGCAACAAACGAAAGAGAAAATCTTTGCCAAGTCCAGATCCCCAGTCTGGGATGAGATCCATAGGAAAAAGCGTTCCTCCATCTGCCCACTGTCTCTCTTTTGCTCTATACACACATCACCTTGTAGACTCGGTGGACAGTTTACCCACTGGGACCAGCCCCAGCTCCTGGCAGCTGTGCTCGCAATGGGGAGAAGTGAAAGCCCGCACATGTTAACTGCAGCATATTTCTGGAGGATGAGATTGGAAATGACTCTAGCAACAGCTGTCAATTGAAGCATCTTTGGCTGCAGATAAGAAAGAAGATTTTGTTTTCGTCTGTGCTCCCCTACAGACCGAACTGACTGACTGATGTTCCTGAAGAATATCTAGAAAGCAGGTCCTGCGAAAGTCACCTGAGGGGTAGGAAAGGGGAAACCACATCTTGCCTCTCCAGGTTGTTCAGAAGAAATATATCAAAGTGTGAATTTGATTTTCACAGCTGAGGTGCAGCATCCTCCCTTCAAGATGGAGCTCCCCTGAAGACAGGGATGAGGAGGAGAAGGAAGCCCCCATAATCCAAAGGGAAATGGTTATCAACCTGCTATACCACTTAGACACACACAAGTCTATGGGGCTAGATGGGATCCACCCAAAGGTATTGAGGGAGCTGCCAGAAGTGCTTCCTGAGCCACTTTACATCATTTGTCAGCAGTCCTGGCTAAGTGGGGACGTCTCGGTTGGCTGGAAGTTAGCAAATGTGACACTCATCTACAAGAAGGGCCAGAAGGAGGAACCAGGGAACTACAGGTCTCAATTGTGCCAGGGAAGGTTTAGGTTGGATATTAGGAAAAATCCCTTCACCGAAAGGGCTGTCAACCAATTGGAACAGGCTGCCCGGGGAACGGGTTGATTCACCATCCCTGGAGGTATTTAAAGGACGTGTAGATGTGGCACTTACTTAGGAACATAGGTTAGTGGTGGACTTTGCAGGGTTAGGTTAACGGTTGGACTTGATGATGTTAAAGGTCTTTTCCAACCAAAACAATTCTTATGATTCTATGATTCTCAGTGCTCTGTAATGCTGGGCAGAGGCTGAAACCTAGAGCTGGGAAAAAATTTCCAGACAATTCCCTTCTTCAAAATAGAAATCTCTGTTTGGGGGACTAAAATCTTGCATGAATCTATTAGGTTCATTTTGACGAGGAAAAATGAGGCAGTTTTCAAGGGCTCTGATGTATTTTTTCATTTTTTAATTATTTGATTTTTTTGTGTGTTTAAACTAAACATACTGTTCACCCTGAATATACTTATTTTGAGATGGAAACATGGAAATTATGTTTTCCCCTGCCCAGAACAAACTGTTCAATGAGAAAGAAGGCTCATGGCCATGGTGTGGTTACACATTCAGTTCTTCCTGACCCTCTGTGAAATCAAGTTCTTGACCTAACCCTCTGCCTATGGAATTCTTCCCAGTATCACCGGCTTTCTGCACAGACCAACCTGGCTTGGACATCATGTGTAGCTGGAGCTGAAAGAGTCATTGATTTCATCTGCACTGAAAAGTACTCCATGCTCCATTTGATTTTAGTGCTGCTTTTGTGCAGGAGTCTTTTAGACTTGATACCCATTATCTCCACACACAAAAATGTATCCTGCAGCCTTGAATTACAAATGCCAATAGGCCAGTTTTAAGGTATTACATTTTTGGATCAGCTTGCTGTAAAAGATGTACAGATATGAATCCATCACACACATCTGAGACATTTCACTACTGCTCTAGTTCAAAAAACTGGATTTTGAGGCATAGGGCAGTCAGGCAGTTTATTCTGTCTCTGGCACATTGAATTTTGTGCAGGTACTGATATTCAGAAATAAAATAGTGAAAGACTTGACCAGAAAGGAAAAGGGTCAGAAGTTGTACTCTTTATACACGTGCAAACATCTAAAAGCCTGCAAGCACTGTAAAGCTGCACAGTAAAGGCATGAAATAAGGAAGGTTTGGGGGTTAATGGCTTTGTCACAGAGATCCTGCATGTTCTGATGTACACTCTTGGCTCTTACTACACCTCAATTCCTCCACCTGTAAATTGGGAACACCAGCATTGCAGGGCTTATGTGATGTTGTTTATTTCATTGATAATTACAAGATGATCTGAACAGGGAAAAGTGCTAATTCAATCTTCAGAAAGCACAAAGACCTTTTTACCAAATCCAAATGTGAGAGGAAGTATAAGCTGTTATAAGAGAAAACCTATAGAGCCTTCACAAACTTTTAAAGAAAACAGACACAAAATCCTTCCTGTATGAAGCCACAACTTCAGCAGAAAAAAAACAGGCACAAACTGTTGAAGCCAATGGGTGTCATCCCACAGACAGCAAAGAGGTTTGGACCAGGCTGTTGTAGAGCAAGCACAAAAGCGTATGAACATCCCATGAGCAAATGTGCTTTTCACCAGAAAACACCACCTACATACAGCACAACCAACTTCAGATCTTACAAGGGAGATTTATTTTTTAAACAGATCCTGAGTTATTTGCCTTTCCACTGTAGCAGGAATTCATTGCAAGGGAAGCTGAAAGATTCCCGTATCAGGATGACCAAACTTTTTCTGGAGATCAGACAGGGAAATGAACTTAGTAAAACTCAGTTTCTTATACAGAAAACCTATTCCAAATCTTTAAATGTGATTTTAAAATGAGTTTGGAAAACAACAGTCATGACAGGTCTGTGATATTAAAATTACTGTTTAATGATGAGAAAAAGCAGGGATGAAGTTGCATATATCTTGGACAAAGAGCTCCCTCTAGCTAATCAAATCGTGTTCAGTAGCACAACTCTCTTGCACCATAGAGCAGCCCTGCACGTACACAAGTTGTACCTTACAGTAAGTATTGCAGTATAGTATATGAGCAGTATGAAATTCTACTTCTCATCACCACACAGGTTAGAGGACAGCAATAAATATGAACAAGTAAGCCATTAAGTCTAGCTTCCTGAGATGTCACTTCCGAAGTTATTTCCTTAATGTTAAATCCAATCTGGTTTAAGAGAGTTTTTGCCACTTCTTATAACTCTCTTGGCATCTTACCAAAAAACCCCACAGCTCTCAATGCTTTTATGTCAGTCTCTGTAATGCAGCTGATGTTTTCTCTCTAGACTCACCAGGAGGAGATGGCTAAACAGAAATTATTCCACTACCTCTAAATCACAGTCAGTTTAGAGAGGCAAGGCAGGACCTCTTCAAACACATCTGGCAGCACTAGCCAAAGGATGGTTCACATTTTTAGAAAGCAAAAGTGGAGACTGAGCATTCCCCTAGAAACCAACACACTGGAAACGGTCACTGCGACACACAGCTACTTGCTGGCCAGGAGAAAGGGACAAGTGCTCCTACAGCAAAACAGAGCCCTGGGAACCTATAAAGGCAAGACCTACACTCACTGCAGTCGTGCTAATTAACATCATTCCACATTCCCAAAAAGGTTGATTCTGCCTATTCAAAATTCCTCTGAATGCTGATAAATTCAGGGTTGATATGTGGTCCGTGACCAACCTACTGACTGACGTGCTGCCTCATCCCCAGCAGAAATGGTGCACAGGTCTTAAAGCATCTTGACAACCCTAAACACCCCTTCCTGAGTCTGCACAGACACAACATGGGTCCAAGTTACTGCCTCTGCTTCTGAAATGCCTACATGCCCAGCAGCAACACCCCTGCACTGCGTGTTAGGTAGCAGCAACCATCCCACCCTGCCCTGCTTTCCTCTCCCCATCCTCAGGCATGAAATTGTCCTGGGTTCAGCTACAGCAGTCATTTTTTCTCCTTCTTAGTAGCTGGTGCAGTGCTGTGTTTTTGACTTTCAGTCTGGGAACAACGCTGATAACACCGATGGTTTTAGTTGTTGCTCAGTAATGTTTACTCTGACCAAGGACTTTCTCAGTCTCATGCTTTGCCAGGGAGGAGGGGAAGCCAGGAGGAAGCAGAGGCAGGACACCTGACCCAAACTGGCCAAAGGGGTATTCCATACCACAGCACGTCATGCCCAGTATAGAAACTGGGGAGAGTTACCCGGAAGGCCCAGATCGCTGCTCGGGTCGGGCTGGGTATCGGTCGGCGGGTGGTGAGCGGTTGTGTCCTTTTCCCTTGTTATTCCTCTTATCATTATTATTGGTAGCAGCAGTGGTTTGTATTATACCTTAGTTACTGGAGTGCTCTTATCTCAACCCGTGGGAGTTACATTCCTTCAATTCTCCTCCTCATCCCTCCGGGAGCAGGGGGAGGAAGGAAGGAGCGGGGAGGGAGTGAGCAAGTGAACGGCTGAGTGGTTCCAAGTTGCTGGCTGGGCTTGAACCACAACAGAAGTCGGTACCAAAGAGGTACCAAAGAGTGGCTGCAGAGGCTGCCGCAGGGGTAGATAAGATGGGAGAGGAGACGAAAACAGTTGATTTTCCAGAGGGCAAAGAAGTTTACGGAGAGAAAGATGATGGGGATGGGTCACACTTCCTAAAGCTAGCACTTGCAAAGGTTGGACCATGCTGTTGCAAATAATAAGGACTCATGTCACACTTTAATCCTCTGCCAAGGACCTCAGCACAGTTTATGAGGAAAATACCGTACAGCTGCCCTGTATTGCTTTACTGAACAATAGAGAAACTGGTTTCTTAGTCAGCTGCACCTTTCTGGGGGTGATGCCTGAACAGAGAGCTGGGTTTGGATCTCTATCAGAGCTGGACAGAGCTGTGATAAAGACTGGGGAGGATCCTACATGAGGAACAGCCTCTTCCTTCTTCTGCATCACAGAGCACAGGCAGCACCATGTGAGGCCATGATGTGGCATGGTTTGGGGTCTGTAACACCATAAATCTACACCTACAGTGCCAGGTACTTCAGTCTCTGCCAATTTTCACCCTTTGTTGAGTTTTCCCAAATACAGACACTTTTTCTCAGAAGTCATCATGGTTGTCCTTAATTTTTGAGCCATGAAGGAAGAACTAATAAAGAAAGTTAATGGAAGTAGGGCTTAGAGTAAAAACAAGGTCTTGACGCAGATCTGTTCCTGCCTTCTCCCAGCTCCCATCAGACTCAATTTGGTATTTCTCTTTGTTAGGGTAACACCTAACCAAGTAATTAGAAACACTATAAAACTTTAGCTTATAGCTTTATATAACTTTCCCTGAGAAATAAGTCCTACCTAAAGAGAAGAAAGCCAGGAAGGGAAAAGTTAAATCTACTCATCATCCACAGCTGTGCCAAGATACTTATTTTTAGTTAAAGCTCATCCTCTGTATGAATGTGCACAGTGCTCAGACTCAGGCTTGCATGCTCCCTTGCCTCAAAACAAAATCCTGGTTAAATACCTACTCCTAGCCAAGAAGAGCTTTATGTATAGAATAGCAGTTGGACTTCAGATATTAAGTGCAAAGCAGTTTCCTTCATCTAAACTTAATTAATTGGCATCCTTATCAGGTTTTAGAGAATTGCTGAGAAATCACCAGCACTGTACAAAAAAAGTTTCTAGAAGTAGAAAGGTCTCGGATTTCTCTTCTGATAGAAAAAAAAGATAAAAAATTGTGTTCCTATATACTCTCTAACAGTCTAATAAACTGCATCTGGTTTTCTATTAAGGGCCAAAAGGCAAAAATTCAAATAGAAATGCCTTCTATCGCTATGTTCTGTACATAAAGTAATATATTGATGCAATAAGAAAGTTAATTGGTTTCATGTTGCTTGGAGTGCACACGGAAGAAAATTAAAAGAACCCAATTGCTATCTCTAATTAGAATTTCTCAGGAACAACATTGCAGACATGGACTGTCAGCTTCCTGAGGCATTTCCAACTCATGCCAGTCAAATTTATGCACTCCATTTCCAATTAGTACCTTAATTCCCTTTCCGTAACTAACAAACTAGTGCTGGCTGCTAGTTTATTTTAATTCACAGAGTCACAGGGATGCTAACACCTATCTACCAATGAGCAGCTGGCCAACTGGGTAAATCACTGTATTGCAGTGATGTCCAAACACTGCTATGTGGCATATTTCTCCTATGAAATTAAGCCCATTAACGATCATCACCTAGGAGGCCAGGGTTAGGGGAGAAAACGTAACTAATTCTAACTTCTTGTTAGAGGAGAAAAGTAGTAGGTGAACAATACTAAAAATATTTTGCAAAAAATATGACTGTTGGAAAACATTAAAAAAACACAAAAAGGCTTTCGTAAATACTCCTGCTTTACTCTTAGGGTCATTTGGCAATTTGGGCTGGATTTGATTATCAAATAGCGTCTCATTTTACTGCATTTAATCTGAATGGGAAGCTGTCAAGTCAAGCACGGCATAAGCTGAGCAGAAGGGACAGACCAAGGATGAGGTAGAGTGGTGTGAAATCTCATCCCTGCCAGGCAGCAGTTCACACATGCTTTCCTGCTTATCTTCAGTCAGATCAAAACCTAGTTTCTTCGTTGTTCCATGGTAAAAAGCTTCAACTTTAAATTACCATTCAGCATCACTGCCAACCGTATCCTGGGCTGTATCAAAAGAAGCATGACCAGCTTCTCTTGGTCATGGTCAAGGGAGGTGATTCTCCCCCTACACTCCACTTTCATGAGACTCCACCTGCAGTACTGTGTTCAGCTCCACGGCTCCCAACACAAGAAGGACGTGGAGCTGTTGGAGTGAGTCCAGAGGAGGCCACAACGATGCCCCAAGGGCTGGAGCACCTCTCCTATGGAGACAGGCTGAGAGAGCTGGGCTTGTTCAGCCTGGAGAAGAGAAGGCTCCAGGGAGATCTTATTGTGGCCTTTCAGTACTTAGAGGAGCCCTATAAGAATGATGGGGACAGACTTTTTAGCAGAGTCTGTTACAACAGGACAAGGGTAATGGTTTTAAACTAAAAGAGGGTAGATTTAGACTAGATATAAGGAAGAAACTTTTTACATTGAGGGTGGTGAAACACTGGCACAGGGCACAGGTTGCCCAGAGAGGTGGTAGATGCCCAATATCTGGAAACATTCAGGGTCAGGTTGGATTAGATCTGGGCAACCTGATCTCGTTCAAGAGATCCCTGCTTATTGCAGAGGGGTTTAACAAGATGACCTTTAAAGCTCCCTTCCAACCCAAACTATACTATGATTCTATGATCATGTGTCCTCCCCGAGTACCCAACTATGAAGAAGTTTGAAAAAGCAAGGAATCAGAAACTAGGATATACAAACTCACACTTGCTGTGTTTTTTCCTTCCTGTCACTCCTTCCCTATGCTGGCCAGCAAAGCAAATGAAAAACTCCTGCTGAGCTTTCCCAAAGTTAACCCATTTTATTGAAAGACAGAGGGATTCCTAGAAGGGTCAGCACAATTCTCATTGTAACAGAGACCATCACACCCTTCCTGGGACAGAAGACCCCCCAGATCCAGCTGGATGCTACTGAGGCATTAGGTGTGTGGTCTGTGGGTTGACAAGTGGCACAGGATGAATATAGGGACACAACAACAGAGAGGCTGCTATACACAGCAAACAGCATGTTCTGTCTGTGGCACAGGCTGACAGGCAGGTGTAAATAAGAGCAGGCAGAACTAAAACATGCTGTTCTACAGGACCATTGAGCTATTTCTCCCTGCCCATTTGGTGCTGCTCACGCTAATGCTCCCCATCTTGGATTCAGAACTCTGAATTCTTCTAAATACGGTTTTCTGCAGAAAAGACAAGACACCGCCTTGCCACCTCTAACTATTTTAATGAAGCGTCTTCTTACCAGATTTGTGTTAACCAAAGACATAAATCTTACTTACAGGAGACAATAGCTATGCAGCCATTTCTGTGGCTGAGAAAAGGAGAGGTAGTCTATGTGATCTGCAGCATTTCTATGCATACAAACTGTTACTCCACATGTGACCTATATGGGATGTAAATTGTAGCTATGTATCAACCACTGAGTTGTATTCAAGCTTCTCTTCTGGTCTTGCACCATCCAGAAGCTGGTATTTACACCTGACAGTCTCAGGATCCTATACGGGCCACAGAGAAGAACTGAGACCACTCCCCCAAATAAGCTGCAAGATCCCCTTGGATACTGAATCCTCCTACCCCACCACCTCTCCTAAGCTGTGCTCTTCTAGAGATGACAAAGACAAAAGATGAGGAACAAGCAGCCTTCCCAGACCCGGTTTTACTCACTGCTGAACATTTTATTCTGTATTTGATCTCCAGTGAGACAGTGAGAAGTGGACAGTGCTAGATGGAATCATTACTGTTAGGGATCCTGCTATGACCGATGAGAGACACATTTTGACTGTATAAAGGGTGCATAAAAATGGCAAAATCTGTCAATCAGATTCCTAATTAACAACATTGCCTGAAAGCTCTCCTCTGCAGATTCTCCCTTCTGAAACAGAGAAAGTAAATCAAGTCCAGGCTCTTGGGCTGCCTCCACACTTCCATCAAGTGCCCTAGTTATATTTCAGCAAAGAACACTGAGGTGAATGACAGATTTTGTTACCATCTTCAAAATGCTTGAAAAGGCTCCCTATTTATACCTGGCCATTTCACTATTCTGAAAAGTGTAAGTAAGGTATGCTTTCAAAAGAAACTATTACAGCATGCAGGGATTCATAATTCAGATCAGGGAAAGCTATAGCAGAATTAAGCAGTATGATACATTAAATTGAAATGACCTTGAAAAAAATTGTTTGGCAATATACCAGGAGTACTTTGCCTACACAAAAATCAGAGTAATGAAGGAATTAGCTGCCCAATAGCTATGACTTTGCACTTCTGTGGTAGGCTAACCACAGCAGTGCAATTTAGTTTTGCTTATACAAATGTTAGCTGAAGAGAAAAAGGTTTGCATCAGTTAAAACTTCATGCAATGAACTGGCCAGAAGCTTGGATTTTTTTACATTATCAAGTGTAATGGCAGGATTTTAACACTACAAGGATTTAAAACTGACTAGAAAGCAGGAACCAACAGGGTAACGGACACTGTTCAAGATGGTGATGGCGGATGGCAGTTGGGAAATTTTTCACACAAACTTAAGAAAAACCAAATTATTTCAAGTTCTGATTCAAGCTTAGAACAAGAGCAAATAGGCAAAAGTTAATCAGCTTTTTTAAAGCATTTGAATTTTTAGAAACTTCCGTAGAGAAAATTACAGAACAATAAAAATACTTTACCCCTGTTTCCATAGGGCATAAATCATAGACTCATAGAATGGTTTGGGTTGGAAGGGACCTTAAAGATCATCTAGTTCCCATTCCCCTGCCATGGGCAGGGACACCTTTCACTAGCCCAGGTTGCTCAAACCCCCTGTGTCCACCCTGGCCTTGAACATTGCCAGGGATGGGGCAGCCACAACTTCTCTGGGCACCCTGTGCCAGGGCCTCACCACCCTCACAGGGAAGAATTTCTTCCTAACGTCTAATCTAATCCTACCTTCTGTCAGTTTAAAACCATTCCCCCTTGTCCTGTCACTACATGCTATTTTCTCCCACATTACGAGCCTGTGCAGCAACTCAGGTTCTTGCTTAGGACTACCAGAAGTACTGCTGTAATCATCAGGACAAAATATAATGCTATGATAAACCTAGCAATCTCCAAGAGAAGATGGATACAGAATTTCTCCCAGCAGGTCCATGTGCCTATGGAGCAAAGGCATGCACAGTAAACAGCCCACGGGCTTTATACCAAATGTCAGCTCAACCCTCCTCCCTGTCCCTCTGTGCCCCACAACTCTTTGTGTGCAAAAGTCAACACAATCCAAAGTAATGCAGCCATCTGAGTGAATTAACACTATTTCTGATCCCCTAAGAAAGATCTTACAGTTATGCAGGACGTGTTATAACAGGTTGACCAACAGAATTGTACTGTGCTCCCAAGCAAGAAGACAAACTGAAGACACCTTCTGCAGTACTTCTTGCAGCCACTCTTGTTGCTCTTCTATCTTCCGCCTGGAACAAGCAACAGTTGCTCCATCCTGGCTGCTACCAGTGCATGTTTTCTCTAAGTGACTCCTTCCCAAGCAGCCCAGACCTCCACCTTGCTGCTAGAAACATCTATTGGCAAAGTCCTTCCCAGCCAAGGAGGTAACAGACATTAGCCCTTGAGTACATGCTGGTGTCTCACAAACTTTGTTCTAAAGTTGCCAAAAAATAACTAAATAAATTAACATTATTCAGGAACATTCACCCATGAAATATGGATCTGCTACAACCACTGACATCCCATAGCCATGGTACACTTTCAAAAGACAGCATTACAGCACAACGGAAATCCACGTGATGGATTTCCAGATATCCAGATGAAGAAAACTCCGTTGTCTATATGAGCATCGGTACAGATGTGGCAACATCTGAGCTGCTTGTGTTGCTTCTCAGTCATTCAGAGAATGAGCATGGGCTGAGCTGCTGCACTTCCCCTGGTGCATTCACAGGGAAAATTTTCCTTCAGAGAACCTAAAAGCCCTGTGACATGCTCGGCGCTCCTGATCAATGTGGCTGAAAGGCCTCTTTTACTGAAACACCCTACACCCTCAGGAAAGCCAGTTTTATTAAGACACTGCGTGGGTAGTCCAGCAAATCACCCATCTGTAAACAATTTAATTAGAAGCCTATCCTCAGAGTAATGTGCTAGTACAACGGCAGCCCACAGCATGAGAATACTAATAGCCCTCTGTGTAAGCAGGGAAAATGCTCTAGTCTGGGCTCAGAGAGGAACTTTGAGCTTCAGCTCTGTTTTTACCACTGACACTGATCCTTTGTATGCTCTACAGCTAGTCATTTACAGTCCTCTGCCTTTGCTCCTCCATCTCTGAAGAGGCTATAGAAATACTTAGTCACCTTGTACAATTTTTGACTCGCAATAAGGAAACACAATTGAAATGGAGGGTGTCATTCCAGTGACACAGAATATTGTTATCTGTTACTTTTTGACCATACAATTCATGATGTGGTTTGAAGAGCCAGTATAATGGTACAAATAAGTGTAGGTAACAGCACATGCCTTTCTCTTCTTCAGAGTCATTCCTAATAGGTTAACTTATCTTCACCATATGAATCACATCTTCATGATGAGGAACTTGGGATGCACCTCAATATTTAGAGACAGTTGACTTATAGAAGTCTGATGTCAATGGCAATTGCTGTTGTCCACTACAGAGTGTAAGTGGATCAGACAGGTAATAACCTCACAAGGAGCAAACACAGCTGAGACAAGAGGACACATGTCAGTAATTTTCAGTGCAACACAAATAGCTGGATACTGTGCAGATGAATTGCTTGAATGATAGATGGCCACTGTATAATAAAATGTAATAAAAATAATAAAATGCTCTGTTCTCAGCTGAGAACAGAGAACAGAAATACTGAGTACAGTTTTGTAACAACAATGAAAACATGACCAAGCTGTAGTTGTCCAAATGCCCTGAACGGCACGTGCTGAGCTGACCACAGGTGATGCTTCAAACTGGCTATAAGTGATTTTTGAACTGTCCTCCTTCTCCTTATGGGTTGCTCAGACTTTTAGTCCCCATCTTTTTTCAGTTTGCACATATTTAAACTCGTACACATTGCTCTCATCCTCTTCTGTCTGCTTTTGCTCAGAAGCTCTCATTCTTGTTTGGGAAAAGGTTAAAGCAATCCCAAATGATACAAAATTAACTAATAAAGCTATTTAGGGGTTTGGTCTTCGCCTTCAGTGGCAAAGCTAGAGACCCAGGAACAGGAATTGCAGTCCCTGATGAACTAAATGTCTGCCTTTAGGATACTAAAACAGAATCCCAGAATCTGAACTCCCTATTATTGAACTACAAAGCTAGAATAAATGCCTTAGTTGACATCTCTAGCACTTGATAAATCCCAATATAGCAAGTCATTGCAGTGCTGCTTGTTAGAAAAGCTGTTGATAGTTCAGTGAAGGTAAGAAGCAAAATAACTTTAAAAGCAGAATCATGAAACACAAACAAGGAAGGACCCAAGAACAGCTACAGTCCTGGAGTAAGATGATTTCAAAGACGTCAAAAGAAGATCTTTGAACATAAGCAGTACTGTCATAAACAGCAGCAACGTGAAATGAACTTTCTCAGCTCTGACACTGCACATCAACCCAGTGCCTTTGAAAATATGTAATATTCAGACTCACAAATTTCACAGTTAAAATACAGCATCATGAAGTACAACTGAATAATGAAGAAAGGATGCATGGAAAAAAGGAACACTCACAGTTTATCTGATTGTGACTGTTACACTCAATTTAGTGCTACTATCAGCTGGTAATTGGTGAATGGATGTCTGAATCAACTCAAATTCAGGACAACACGAAAACATTATCAGAAATTTCATTAAGAAATACAGGGTCTTTCCCTGCTTCTAGGAGTAAATCAGTTTTATCGGCATTTTAGAGGGTTTAGTCCTATCCTGGTGCTCTCAGACTAAGTCCAGTGTTTCTGAAGGGTTAGTAAACATCTGTTCTTGTTGGAGACTAGATATTCATATATCTAGCCTCCAGAAATATCTATATAGATATAGACATATGATGTATAATACCATATATCTGTATCACCAGAAAACCTAAGTTCAAGCTTGCAACACAGATTTGAGTTTCTGGAAAGAAAACTCTTCTCACCTAAGCTCAGCTTCATACCTTGTTCTAACTTCATGGAAAGAAACAGGCAGTGCCACATTCGTCATACCCATTTTAGACCAAATTGCACTCATGGGCACATACTCCTCTCCTTGGATCATAAAAGAAAGCAAACTGATGAGCTCAGATTTAGAAATCTTTGAGAATCATAAAGTGGAACAGATGAATTCTGTCCTAAAAAAAAAAGCATCTCATCTCAGGATTATAACCGCATTTTCACAGAACACCTTGACATTCACACAACTACTTGACTTTCCCCTAAGGAATCAAGCTTACCAAACATGAGGACTGTTTTCCTTACATGAAAGCTGACACCTTCAGGAGAAGGAATGGTTGTAAAGTAACAAGTTTTTCGTACCACTTCCCCTTCCAGGTGGATTTGCTCATATCTAGCTCCACTCTGCAGCCCTTCACAGAGCTGCCCAGAGGGCTGAAAAACCATGACAGCATGGTTCACAAGACAAAAAGAGAGGTATCTAGAGCAAGAGATGCCAGTGTTGACTAGGCAGGACAGGCTGCTGTATGTTTGCCTTCCTACTCAGCACCTGCCATTCCCGCCACAACATTAGAGATCATTTGGATTGAAAAAAAATTAGTATCTACCATTAATTATTGCTGCGAAGGTCTGAGTGCATCTCTGACAGTAGGTAATATTAGTCAAAATACTAGGTTTATTGGAGTTTTGCTCACAAAATCAAAAGAGCACTGACCAAACTCTTCTGAAAAGATTTCCCAAATGAAATGAAAACTTACTTTCAAAACCCTACAACAAACAAACAGAGCGAGAGGAAGAAAGTGGTGAGAAATCCTGGAAGCACTTGCCTGTAATCCCAAAGGAAAGGTAAGCCCCAACCAGATCCAATCATAGTGAAAGCACAGTGTAATAGTCATACCTGATTTATAATATGTATATTAGCATCACTTGGAAAGGAACAATTTCAGTTTGGGGATTTAAATGCTTTATTTTCCACAGGAAAAAAAAATCATCACATGAAAAAGTGCTTAATCAAAAATGTTTTATGGACTAACCTAATCTAGCTGAGAAAATGCCAAGCAGCCCATCGCTCCTTAAGTCATTAAACACGTACCACTCTGGGACAGCCAAAGCTAATGGGGTTCTGCTCAAGGACTGTGCCTTTCCTGTGATCCAATCGATCCCAGTTCAGCTCCCAGGTGTGCTAATCCAGAAATCATCCTCATAGTTGATGCTACTTGGATATTATATTGGGAATTTCAGGAGAGCCCAGAATGGGGTGAATGAGGAAAATGGAGTAACTAATTTATTTTAAACTTGCCTCATTTAAAGAAAGGTAGCTTTTACCTTGATGTCCATGCTATATGAGTACTCTTGCCTATTATGTTCATTCTCCAGCATATGAGTGCTGTCCTTATTACACTTCTGATCATAAAATAAAGTGACCAAGCCATTTTAAATTCTATTTTTTTATCACTCCAGCCAGCCCTTTGCTTTTCTTGCATGCATTTAAAAACAACATTAATGCTTAATGCAGGGCATCTCACTTCAAGAAACTACAGAACTATCCCTCTGAAGGCAGCAGAAGCCAAAACCCAAGCCTGAAAAGGACAACCTGTGACAACCAACTCCCAAGACATGGTCAGGAGCTCAGTGGGCTGCTTATCTGCCTGGTGATTTCTGGTTGTGGCTGGAGCAGATAAAAAGTAGCTGAAAAGAAGCAGATCTACTTCCAGATAATTTATTATTCAAGTGTAAAAGTTTAATGTACCTATTTGAACAATTAAAGTGTGCTCTCCAGAGCATAATTGTCTTTTTGCTTCTGAAGACGCAATGGCTCATGAATCAGTAAGTGCTATGACCAGGACCCCGACATACATTTAATCACAGGTTGCTTGTTTCTCTATACACACCCAGGAGGAAGAAACAGCTCTAATAATAGACATCATTAAAGAAAGATTTTGAGAAAATTAGGAACTTCACACAAAACTCAGTGGGCTTCTGGGACAAATTTGCTCACAGCTGGAAGCATAATATGTTTAAGGGTGGCTGACCCTACTCTAATACAATTTTCATAAGATTTTTGCAGTCCTGCTATAAAAGCCTGCGGCCCAAATCATGATTGGAACAAGCAGTCCTTCCCCTGGGAAAGAATTAAGTTGGCCTTGCTGCAATTTACTTAGTGTAATTTCTGGATATTTATATCTATACAGTCTAACCGATGATAGTACTGATCTGTTGCCCAATTACAGTTAGCCCCAGAAGAGGAAAGAGAAATTCATTTCAGTGTTACCTTCAGTTATTAAGGCCTTGGACTACTCACGACCTGGTGTCTCTAATGCACAGGACAGATTTAAATTACTATTCTGTGAAAGACTTGCTTGCTTTCTTTTTTATTACAAGCTTATAGTCTAACCTATGAAAAAGAAAGCAATGCTTAGCTTTGAAAAAAATGACACCACTAAACTTGTCATCCACTGGTATTAACACTTCATTTTTCAGTGCTGTTCTGCTGCTATGCAAACCATGATGGCTACTGCATCTAGGAACAAATTTAATTCCACTTTCCAATTTCATTAACTTTGACCCATTTGGGAATACACAGGTTCAAAAGACTGCAACTTGCCAAATACTGTGAATTGTATTCCTTGTTCGGAAAAATGACTATGCAAAGAAACTCTTTCCAGCAGAGTTGCCCCAAAATCTTCCCCTTTCCACTGAAAAGTGCAATTTTGTCACAGCCAATCTGTTAATCTAATCATTTCATCAAAATATCACTGCAAGCTTCTTAGGTCCAAGACAGAGGAAAAGCAGGGCAGAGGGAAATAAGGGAAACACCATACAGACAAAAGGAGAAAGAATTTTCACTACAATTTCAATGCAGCTTCTGCTTGAAGAGAAAGACTTTAGAGCTTTAATGTTCATGCAATGCACATAGCAGGCTAGTTCCAGCTGCCAGGCCTTATTTGTGGCAATACTCCAGAACAGATTGTTCATTTATAGTTCCGTAAAGCAATCCAGAGAAATGTAAAAGTCAAGCTGGGTTCTTTTTCCTTCTCACATGCTCCCATCAGGAGGAAAGATTCTCAAAGACAAATGAGATGCTCGATACATCTCTGTAATGAGAGCACTACTGAAGGTACATAATGGTAACTCATGCAAAATAGTGAAAAGTCTAAGGAAAACACACTGTTAACCATGACAAACTGCAAAACCCACCACCCCACACTACAGAAAGAATATAAGCTGACCTGTACTCTTACATATGTAAAACTTACACATTTAAATATTATTCTGACATTAAGACCTGTAACATTGGCTTTAAAATGATGATATTTGTTTCAAAACAAACTGGACAGTCTTTATTTGTCATTGCTATCTGACAGCCCAAGGTCCTCATTTCTTCAGCAACTGTAGTAGTATTCTCCTAAAACATAAATCAGATTCATGTGGAAAACAGCATGGCAAAGATCTGAAGCCTTAATAAAATAGCCTGCTTGAAATGTTTGGTATCACTCTGCCACTGAAAATACACAGGTGAGATTTATGCTCATAAATTAAACATCCCCACTGTTCAATCGTAAGCATGATCCATAGTACCATTCTGGCCATGGCCAATCATCATTGAGCCAACTAATGACAGAGCACAACTTAGGAATTAACACAGTCCAGAGAGCAGCCCAAAAAGCAGCCTGCATGTGGTCACTTTACCGGCAAAGTCAGGAGAGTTTCATGCAAGTGGGTCTCGGTGCCAAAGAAGAGTCTTACGTATGATTAGTTTACAAGCATTGCTATAACCACTCAGAACTGACATGAGAAGCAAGATGTTGCATTTTGAACTTAATATAAGGTTTGATACTACCCTTAAAGAGAGTCATCCAAGTTCACGGAAAACTGAATAGCATTTAGTTTACTTGTTGTAATTTGGCAGAAAGAAGCCTAAAGTTCCCATTTGAGGATTCAACTAACAGTTCAGCACTATTTTGCTATTTCAAAAATGAACTTTGTTTATATTCTCATCCATTCTAAATAGCATCAACATTGGTTTATCTTCATTACAGCTAAACAACTGCAGTTCTTCAGAGAAGTGTTGACTGCAGAGGTTCTTACAGTAAATAATTTTCAGACATACAAAGTAAACTGCTTAAATCCAAAGTAAATGTTTAAATCCATATTACTTGTGTAATACGTAACAATATGTCAACAAAGGCTCCCCTCTGCATTCCATGGACATGAAGAATCCAGAGCATCTAGCTGAGATGTCTCTGATTTGAAGGAAGAATGCAAAAAAGTTTAACAGTGCAAAGCTGTCAACTGAAGCTTGTCTGTTTTCACTTCCTTAATACCCCAATTTAAGGGTCCTCTACTCAAGATCTGAGCTACCCTGACTAGTCACCACATGATAAACTCAGGGTGAGGGAAGGAAACAAGCACAATATAAAAACATTTCACTACACAGTATCCTTTAATAACACTTCCCACGAGAGATCACTAACTCCTTAAAGCCAGTGAATTGTAAACCGCATATCTGTGAACTGCATGTTACAGGAAAAGAGTTTGTAATCCCTCTATTAATCCTTGGCATCAGGGCATGCTCAGTATAATTATAGACTGCAGCAGAATAATTTGAAAACTTTATTCCACAGGGCCTTAATTATATCCTAGCTGTAATCCTTTAATTGCCAATATCATCTAATGCATTATAGACATACCATATGACAAGATGAACAAATGTACTAAAACATTCTGCAAGCAAGCCACAGTAAAAGCGATAGCACAGCCAGTGATGCAGGCTATTAAACAAGAACCACAATTAATAAGCATCAGAATACAAAACCTAGAAACATCAGGACTTCTACTCTCACTTTGCATGTTTGTTGCACCAACAGTTGGTCTTCAAGAGTACCTGACTGCATGCACAAATTAGAACTACTGAAAGAAATCTGGCATAAATTGCCACCTATGTCAATCAACCATCAAGCAAAGGACAGAAACAGATTTCTAGAAATTCATTGGAAAGAACTTAGAGGACTTAAAGGCAGTAGATGCTGACCCAGTCCAAAATGGAGTGAAACCACAACAGACCATACATCCAAGTGCTACTAAGGACTACTCTTCTGGCCATCTCTTATTTGTATTCTCCACACTAACACCGTTAACATTTTACTTTTATCCTGGAAAAGAAAAGCCAAGGAAGCTGAAAGTTTGCTTAAACCTTTTGCTTATCTACAGCCTAAGAGCATACACAGCATATAGGACCAGAAAGAAAAAGCTTAAGAGGAAACATAATTTGGAGCCTAGCAGTTATTCTCAGGCAGGTAATGCAGTGTTCAAGAATTTATGATCCAAGAGTTACATGTATTTTTAACCAATGATTACTATTACATATGCATAAACAGTTCAAATGTAGAAACTAGAACTTGCCTGCTCTGGTACTGGATGCCAGATCCAGCCTCTAAAACCCTCTACTAGCATGAGAGACTTCAAAAGACATTCAATTTGATGAGAAGTTTCCACAGCAGCTGTCCCTACCAGCAGATCAGTATCTTAGAGGCAGGCATCATCTACCATATTAGAAAGCCTGAGCCTTGCCAAGTTAGAGAACTCTGAAGGAGGTAATGAACTCTGAAGGTAATGTAACTCCTCCCTCTCCCAAGTGCATCCTGTTTCTGGATCCAAAGTATCCCTGATGTACTTTGATGCTCCAGAGAAAGGACAAGAATTAGGTATTATGGCATGCAGGGATAGGACAAGGGGAATGGCTTTAACCTGAAAGAGGGAAAATTTAGATTAGACATTAGGAAGAAGTTCTTCCCTGTGAGGGTGGTGAGGCCCTGGCACAGGTTGCCCAGAGCAGCTGTGGCTGCCCCATGCCTGACAGTGTTCAAGGCCGGGTTGGACACAGGGGCTTGGAGCAACCTGCTCTAGTGGAAGATGTCCCTGCCCATGGCAGGGGAATTGGAACTAGATGATCTTTGAGGTCCTTTCCAACCCAAACCAATCTCTGATTCTATGACACAGCTGTGCGTCATATTTCCTAGAGGCTGGTTCTGTCCCTGCTCATTAACTTCAGTCACCTTAAGTCCAGATCAGGGGATCCTTATCACCCAGCTGCCAATTCTGTGCTACTCTGTAGGCCAGGGAGGTTCCTGCACCTCAGCAACCTATCTTTTTTGTTTTGACTACATCTTTACTGGAACTGACAGAAAGCATCTGTCTCCCGCACCAAACTACAGATTACCAGTAGCAACAGAATTACAAGCAATACAAGTTTACATTAAAAATTTATCTTTTTCATACACCTGTATCTACCATCTGTCAAAGGCAGTGAACAATCTTCCCTTTGTAAAAGGGGCCACAACTCTTCTCATTACCCCACAGGGTGCCAGAAAAACAGGACAGTAAACTGCTGAAAAATTGCTTGAAATGAATGCTGGGCTCTCAGTTAAACAACTCTGCTCCTTTATTTACTGCTGGAGAACAAACACTGTAAAGCATCGCTTCTTAAAGCAAAGATGTGTATGACTGCAAAAGCATCAGAAACTCAAGATGTATGGTGGCGATCATCCTCATAAATGCCCTCTATTATCTGACTTTTCAAATCCACATCTGCTCATTTTGTTTCCCATGTGAAGGGTTAACTGTCGTTTCCTTGCCCTAATTAGAGGAAGAAAAATTGAAAATGAGGAAAAAATTCCTTCATGATTTCCCATATGTTCATTTATAACACAAGATAACATGTTTGTTAGGGAATATAAAATCTTTAATTTTGGAACAGTTGATGTAACTGGGAAGATGTAATGGGCTCCTGGGACAAGAAGCAAAGCAGCACCAAGCTTCAAACTAGATAGAAGTAAGAAACAATGACTAATAATATAACCTAGTTATGTTCATCAGATGAACTCAAGAGAGCTTAAAGGGAAACAGCACTAGAGAAGTAGAAGAGGTGACAGGGTTTAACTATTTACAGGTACTTATGAACCCCATGCCTCTCCCCACTGTGACACCTAGCTTTTATTGCAACGTATTGGTGTAAAATGAACGGTCTCATTTAAATCCCTAAGGAATCACAAAGTGCTCCCTTTTCTTCCCAATTTCACCATAGAGAAGTCGAAAAATAATCCGTATGTCCTGGATTTAGAATCATAGAATCATAGGACAGTTAGGG
>NW_009926924.1:92314-99799 GCF_000696875.1 Nestor notabilis | reverse complement strand
ACCTTCTCTACACTAGTATGTTATGCTTGATTTATATATTTATTAAATATTTTTTTATTAAAGAAACTCATCTTCCTGCCTTCTGGGAAAATAATATTCTTGCTACATATTAACAACCTTTGTCTTTATATTAACAACCATCGTCCTTGTATGCTTGGTTGATATGCTCTCAGCGGTAAAGCAGGCAAATGGCTGCTTGCTTTACCACTGATTCCAAAGCTGAATCCAAGTTCTTTGGTAATTTGATAATCAGAGAGTACACATGATATTCCAGGAGTTGAAGGAGTTGGAAAATTTTTTCTTTCCATACACATACTTCACAGTCACAATGCCTCTATGTCATTGGTAAATTTCCAGGTTAAAAAAAAAAGAAAATCCAATCTGGATTGTAAAATTGTTTGTAAAATTCAAGTCAATGGAAAAAAAAAATTGCTAACAAATACTTAGAAAATACTATATGGGTGGAAAAAATAGGCAATTACCAGGTCTTTGGTAATGTGCATCAGAAAAAAAAGACCAGAACCACAGACGGACACAGGGAATAGTGAAGATTTCAGCATATCTTTGATGCAAAATTTATATTTGTTTTCTCTTCAGATTATATATCCTTTCTGGAAAAAAAAAAACCCCAAAACTTTAGATAGAAAAGTAGACAATGCAATACTTAACATAAAACCAGCTGGCTTTGTATCTGCAACAGCAGGAAACTGTTACTGTGCATATTTCAAGACTTCTCCTAGCTCTTGTCTTTTTGACGTGTCTCCTCAGGCTATGTTTGTCAATGAAATTAGTACAAAAATGGCAATCTGTGAACTATGCATTTTAGTTTCATGCAAGTGCAAACTCTGAAATACTTTGTGTGTTTACTTCGTGATTTCTTCGTTTAACTTGCATATTATGAGTTGGTTAAGCATAATTTTTCTACTTTTCCAAAGCACATTAAAAAAAGATGGAATAAGTACACACAGACACACAAAGATATCAGAAAGATAAATAAAACCAACAAGCCACCTTTCCTCCTGGAGCCCTTGAATCAGCTCTTTCCAACTTCTAAAAGGCCTGACCCTCTTATTTCAAAGACTTTCTTAACAGCCTGCCTATTCAAAAGCCAATAAATCATGATAAAAGTTAGTATGACTTAGTCTTTAATTAGCCATTGTAAATAAATTAATAGCTCTCAATTTTTACTGAGTTAACAAGCTTTCTATTACTTTATTTTATTTTACTTGACTTGATGTTATTTCATTTAGTTTTCTCTAATTTTCTCTTTCTTTTTCTCCTCTCCCTTTCTGTTCCCTCCCCTCCCCTCCTCTCCTCTTCCCTTCCCTCTCCTCTTTCCTCCCCTCTCTGCTCTCTTCTCTTCCCTTCTCCTCTTCCCCCTCCCCCTTTTTTCTTTATTTTATGTTCTTTTATTTATTTTATTTTATTTTATCACATATCGGAACACCATTCCATTTCCTACAATGTCATAGAAGCCTGCTCAATTGATCACTGAAGTCACTACACACAGACACTGACATTTAGCTGCACAAAACCTAGTCATGGAGCAAAGTAAACTAGTAACTTAGAGAATACATGGTTCCAGTGTTGTGATGGTTTCTCACTAGTTAGTTATCAATAGACATGCAAGTTCTAGCGCTGCTAAAAGTGATGTACTGTGGAAAGGCTTTCCTTAAGAACTGAAAACAATTAATTCGGTGTGATACCTTAAAGCAGGCTTTTCTTAAGAGCTGAAAACAATTAATTTGGTGTGATGCCTTAGAGCCTTTTGTGGGAGATGTTATCTTGCTCTGTAGAAAATGAGATCAAAATTGAACTAATAAATAAATATTTTTCATAGCTTTATGTGGTTACACAACACCATTTGTAAATATCAGAATAAATATATCTCCTCACAGCTTTTCATACACAGTACTAACCCATATGAAGATCAAAGTCATTACTGTTTTTATGGATTTCCACATATTTTCTTGCTCTGGTGGCAATGACAGCAGAGTGAAACTCTTTGCAGCCTTTCTGTACAGATTTTTGTACTTGCAGGAACAAAAATATTTTCGGAAGTGCCTCATGGCATATGTATGTGTTCATTTAGACTTAGTAGAAGCAAGTCCCATGTAACTATTCCCTGCTTAATGCTTGTTCTTATCATATCTACTGATAGGATACACTTTTCATCCTCTGATTGTCCTATTTGTTCTCTCTTTTTCTTTTGTAGTTAAAATATCTTTTTCTTAAAGGACAGTGGCAGAACTGCATGCAGGATTCCAGCTCAGGTTCGTTTCTTTCTCTTCTGGAAGCATTTTCCCAGATAACACTAGGGTTGATCTGTCTTATCCACTTTGCTTCACACTAACAGTCTTACTCATTTTATTATTGAATAGTGCACTGTCTTTAGGTCTTTGTAGACTGGTGATTTCTTAACTTATAGATTAAATACCTTGTATTTGTGTTTGTATCCAGGACCTTTAATTTTGTGCTGTTGAGTTCATACCATTTCTATTATTCCAGTTCCAGATATGATCCATGCTTCCTGTACCCAACCTCCTCTGCGTTTATGAAGGCTCATAACCCTTTGTCAGACTTTTTCTGCAAACATCACAGATGAAATACTGTGCTTAAAATGTCCTTACGGAACTCCTTTAGGAATCTACCTTGTACTGCCCATTCCCCCCCCACCTTTTACATACTACCCTTGTTAGTTCTTCACCTAGCTTAGAAAATTAATGGTTAAATGTTATACTTCATTAAATGCTTTAGTGAAACCTGAAGTATTAAACCTAAACCTAAAGATCTAAAGTCTAGAAAATTAAATACATAGTTTTCCATATGAACTAATAAGTGCACTTCTAACCCACGCTATACTGAAATCTAAAGAGATATGGTCTATTTTATTTATGGAGAAAAAATTACAAAGAAAGGCTCTGTATAATGTCTGGCCTATTCTATTTTTGATGAGTACATATTTCAGTTTATTCTATCTTGTTTTCATCACATATGTTTATACAATCTTTCTTTCAGAATTTGAAGCTTTGATTACAGATGTGTTTTTGTTTTGTTTTGTTGACAAAAATTACATTTTTGTCAACAAAACACAGACACTGTATTACCTAGTCCTATAAATACAGTTACCAATCACAAACCTCTTAGAATGACTTGGTTTATTCTGTGTCTTTAAATAACTTCTGCCTATGGATAGTCTCTTTTCTGAAATTCTGAAAGTGTTGGAAAATTTATCAGTGATTAATTGGAAACTGTGAAAATTGCTTGCATGCAATAATTATACAATGAAGGAAGACAGTTAAGGAAGTCCACATTTGCTTTTGTAATTTCAGTAAATCAGAGTGGCTTAAAAAGTCACTAGGGATCATAACTGGTTAAATATATTCTGGAAAGAAAATTCCTTGATTCTTAAATTTTCACTGCCTTTTGTATTTGAACTTCAATATATATATTGGACCAAAGATTAAGCTTTTTTGTTCTGCATCATAGCAGAAGAAGAATTCTCTTTCCTTATACTCATAAATTAACTGATAATTGAATGACTAAGATTTGCATTTCTAAGATAGTCACCAGCAACATTTTAAAGTAAACTGCATCTGCAATTTCTAGTGAGTAATGATAAGATATTTGTGATAAAAGGTGTTATGACACTAACAGTAAAACAGTTTGATACAGTCATAAGACAAATTAAATGATTCCTCAGGTCTGACTGGGTAACTCATAGAGTATTCATTCTGTGGAAATACCCTATACGTGCAAAATAACTCCACACCACCAAACTTGAAAAAACGAATTTGCAGTTTGTTTCATTTTATCTTATGATCTGCCATCTCTGATAGTGAAACTGTGGTGCTAAATTTTCTTGTAACATGACAATCGTCATTGGAAAAAGAGACTGGGTCAGCAGATATCTTTCTAGAAAGACTACTCAATTTACAAACACCCCAGTGCAGCACTGAGGCAGCACTGATACCATTCTGGAAGTGATGAGCTGCCATTTGTAGCAGCCTGGCATAAAGGCGTATCCTGGACCATTTTATAATGCTTCATAAATAAATAAATAAGTAAGTAAATAAATAAATAAGTAAAAAGGACAGATTTCCCACAGAGTACCGTTTCAGAAACCTAAAGCAGTGGCCACATTTCCCAAACTACTCAGCATCCAGCGATGCTGAGTAGTGAGCGACAAGAGGTACTAGTTGAAAATCTGGTACCATCTATTCCAGAACTTCATTTTTTCATTTTATCCAGGCTGGAATTTCATACATAGCAATGAGCAATGTATGATATTCCAGAGCAATGATTACAACCTCATGGCCATCAGGCATATGTCAGTGTTGTGGTTTAACCTGCCAGATAGCTAAACACCACAGGGCCGGCATGGTGTGGGAGAGAATTGGGGAAAAAAAAGTAAAATTTGTGGGTTGAGATAAAGGTACTTTAATGAAACAGAAATGAAAGGGAAAATAAAAATAATAATAATTGGAATATACAAAACAAATTATGCACAATGTGGTTGCTCACCACCCAGCAACCAATGCCCAGCCAGTTCCCAGTTAGTGGCTCCCAGGTAGCTTTCCCTGTTATTTATATACTGAGCATGACACCATATGGTATGCAATACCCCTCTGTTCAGTTGAGGTTAGCTGTCTCGGCTCTGTCCCCTCCCAACTTCTTGTGCGCCTGAGTCCCCTCACTGGCAGGTCAGTATGAGAAGCTGAAAAATCCTTGACTTACTGTAAGCACTGCTCAGCGACAACTAAAACATCTGTGTGTTATCAACATTATTCTCATCTTAAATCCAAAACACAGTACTGAACTAGCTATTAGAAAGACAATTAACTCTATCCCAGCCAAAATCAGAAGAGTAAGGTAATGGACAGGGTATTTCATATCTGCTTTTAAGTAATCAGCATTCAAAACTTGACACACTCCTGGATCATTACATTTTGCTAAAGAAAGTCCAAGCACTTTAGGTAGTGGCAAAGTAACTTCCTACAACGCAAGTTCTATGAGCAAATCTGTCCTCTTAGTGTGTTCTTGGTATACTTTGTGCTGTCACAAGACTTTTGTGTAAATATGAAAGTGAGAGAGACTCAAGTGATCAGCAAAAGCCCCAAGGTACTGTTTGTTACAACACAAGTATTATCCTCCAAACCTGAGCAATACTGCAGTGTAGTCAGTTATCATTTAAATGTCTCCAGGTGTTAAAACAAGAATCTGGGTACCTTTCCTGCCCCACACAAACCCTCCAAAATGTAGAGTAGTCTCTTCATCTCCTCATAGTAGTAGCTGTATTTCATTTGTGAGCTCTAGAGAGCAATATAATGCTATGCTGCATATAGGTCACTATTAATCATTAGTGACCTATGGCTCTAAAAATGGTACAAATGTCACATTCCATCAGGTTGAATTTACATGGGTAACAATGAGACTAGATATTCCTTCCAGTTTGTTAAAGTTAAATGTATGTCTGGTGGTAGAAAATGCCTGGATTCTGCCACAATTTAACTTTTCATTTTTGATCTCCACAAGGGAACATAATGTGTTCAGTAATGATTTTTTTTCCAATGCTGAAGTTGTTAGATCCTATATTTCCAGCTGCTTATACTGACGCCTTTTCAGGGACTGTATGTGAACAATTTAATCATTTCTTTCAGTAGAAAACCTGACTCCATTAGAGTGCAGTGGCCCAGAGGACCAGGAGCAGCTGTTAAAATGCAATCACTGTTGGGCTCATATAAATTGTTATAAAAGTTCTTTCACTGTTTCTGTATTTAAACTTGCTAAAGTACATCCAGTAAATACATCCAACCTCCACTTCAGATGCTTGCTCCTACTAGGGTTATGAAAGAAGTTCTCTCTGTAGCAGTCTTTGTTTTGGTCTTTTATCCTTGGTAATGTTCCAGCCACTCTGAAAATGGCAATTATTAATTCACTGTGAAAAAAAAAGCACCACTTCTATCCCTATACTGATTCATTTTCTTCCAGTTTCTAACCTGCTGTTTCTGGCAAAAGCCTTTTTGATAAAATGAAGGCTGACTACTTTTGAGGCAGACTTTGACAAAATTAGGTGCCATATGTGACAAGTTGCAGTTGGTGTTTGTTTAAGCTAGGGGGTAGACCACAATGACTCCATTTGGTAGCTCAGATCTAGATTGACAAAACAGTATTTAGTTGCTTGACTCCTCTCTAGGGACTAATTTCCCCTAGGAGTTTGGCAACTTACACCTCTGTGGACTTGAGCCTTTTCTCCTGACTTGATAGGATGAAGTGAATCTCCACAGAGCAGGCCAGTGAAGATGCTAGCATTGTCGTGCTCATCTGACTAAAACTGCTAAACAGGACTGACATGTGCTTAAAAAAGAAGTTCCTGACAAATGCAGGCTATTACCCAAAGCTGAAAGTTTGTTCCCCTCAGCAGTCTTTCCATGTCTATAGAAAATGTAGTTACAGTCTGACCATATCGGTGTGTTGCAAAGCTTTAAGTTAGGTTGTGAATTTATAGGTAGTCAGCTACTTAAGAGGAAGGTTTTCTGTGTGAAGACTTATTCTAGGCAAAATTTGAAGTAGCTTATGCTTCCCTTGCTGTTGACGTGAACTACCTGGAATTGCTTGGTATTTACCTGAGGCTAAGAAACACAGCTGGGTGGTTGCTGGAAAGCTGATGATGCACAGTAACTGCTTATTATACTCAGAATTGCAATTGTCATCTATTCATTTGGAATTTGACCAAAATCAACATAAAGCTACTTTTACAGATACTGATGGGCTGACTACACATAGTATTGTGATGATAATAAAGAAGATCCATTTCTTAGACACTAATTTGGACTTGGGAGATCCTAATTCCAGAGCTCTGTAACCCTGGCAGTGATCTTGGGCATTGCTTTTCTCGAATCCTCAAATGTACTTACACATCACTGATTTCAGATGAGTATCTAAATGGCTTTGAAAAATCTGAGCAGAGTGCCTCTGTGCCCAGTGCCAACTGTTGAATGGGTTATTAGTAAAACCTTATAGTAGTGCTGTGTGACTAATGAGATCTTATGTTAATGAGGGCACTATGAATAGCTAAAACAGGTAACAGAGATTATTAGATTATTACTAAACTGAGGACTATTTAAAGGGAAAGTTTCCTTGTCATTTAGAAACCCCCAGAGTGAATCCAGCTTGTGAAAGCAATTCTGAAATACTCCAAGTTTCCCTCCTTAGTAACATTCAAGGTTCAAGTGCTTGTGTTATTAGAATCCTACCTCAATTTTTGGTAAACTGGATTATGAGACCCTCCTCCCTGTCTTCTTGATTGTATTAAATTGTGGTGGTGAATTCTATGTGCTTCTGCTAAGACTCAGCAAAGCTGTTCCATTGCTGCTTTCTTCTATGCATAGTGTGTAATATCTCTATGGCATATCATAATTTTTATGTTTGTTTGCAGGTGAAGGTAAACCTTTATATTTGCTTCCTGAGGTTTACTGATATGCC
>NW_009926924.1:26062-92283 GCF_000696875.1 Nestor notabilis | reverse complement strand
GCATTCCTGTATCTAACTTAGTTCCAAAACAATTGCATATCAGTCCTTCTGACACCTGTGTGGATTGACTTACCAGATCAAAGCTCAGAACTGATTTTGTTCTTTATGGTTGCTTCACTCAGTCAGATATAATTTGTAAAAGACCTTTAGGGCACCTTCAGCTGAGCACAACTGCATTGATTGGAGAGATACGCATACTTTTTTGTGAGCATACTTGTGCAGATTTCAAAGTGTAAGGTATTCAGACCAGTGTTTTTTTGAAGGAATACCAGTGAACTACGTGGGTGTACACATTCCTGTATACCTGGAGAGACATCTATGGCCTGTGAGCATAGTTAAAACAGAAAACCTATCAATATTCTAAGTAGAAAATGAACGAGGAGTGTGTTGTAAATCTAGCATTGAGACTATTAGAGCTGCATTTAGTGGATAACCAGGATGGGACAGGAGAGGGTGTTTCCTTTCTTCTCCATTGATCCTGATCATTGCTGGCTTAAACGGTGAACATTCTCAGAAGAGAAAAAGAGTAAGTAAAAGTGTGAGTGGCAGCCCACCAATTTCAGTAACAGTTGGGAATCCATGGTCAAGTGAAGAGATTTCAGGCTATTCTCATTTGATAAAGTGTTGCAGTGCACCTAGAAAAGCTGGCAAGGAAAAAACAGAGACTGTCAGACCCCACTCATTTCATCCAGCAATGCACAGAGTTGTGATTGACAAAAGGAGCTTTTATATAAATTTTATTAGAGGAGTCTTCTGCAAAACTCATCAGTTTCTGAGTTTTGGGGGTGAGAGGGAGAGAATTACATTTAAAGGGATGGGAAATCAATTTGTTATTGTGTGGCTATTTTTCACTTATGAAAGGTATGCTTTATAATGATAGCTATGTACCCACCGCTTGGGGTGAGTGACTGATTGATTGAAAGACTCTAAAGAGTAAAATAACTAAACCTGACCCTTTTCCAACAGAAACAGTGTTCAACAAGATAAAATTATAGGTGTGATATAAAAGCATTGCTGATAAAAAAAAAAAAGAGTTACAACAGAGGAAAATTTGAAAAGAGATGCCTGAGTAGTAGATAACCTTCTATTTTTCACAGAACATCCTCAAATACGAGAAGGCTTAAATTACTACTCCAGCACATTTGATGTACATAATGTTCATTTTAGAAACTTCTGATTTCATTAGCAAATGGAAATTTAACTAAAACAAAGCAGTCAGATCAGTAGGTAGTGATAGCTAGAAATAGCATTCTAGATATTTTAATCCTGACATTCCAGAGATGTTTACCTTTGTGAAGATAAGCAGAACATATACAAAAAAACGAATGAACAACAATCTGCATTCCATCGTTCAAATTAACTTTGCAGATGACTTGCTCTTGGACTCTGAGACCAATTCTTTTTTTAGAGTACAGTCTGCAGAAATTAAAGACAAAACCAGCTTGTTTGCAACATCTCTGGGACCAAATACCACACAGAAAGTAGTTTTGTGGTTTTGTATTTAAGTGCTTAGTTTAGTTATTAGAACAACACTTTTGTTCTCCTCAAGTATTTTACATCAGTTCTTTGGTTTAAAGTGATACTTAATATGACTGTAACTTCATTACAATTACAGAGAATTCATGCCGAAAGCCTTTTCCTTTGGAGTATATACCATGTCTGCTGTGTGTATCTCTTTTATACCACCACTGCATGATAAAGAGAAAGGACAACACTTTTGAAGCATCTGCATTATTATTTTCAGATGCTGCTTTCATCCATTTTATCCATCACTGTAATTTTTACATATCTGGGCTGCCATACACCAGATTTCCCTTTGTATTAAGGCCCCACGTATCAAGTTTGCTGAGAATGGAGCCTAACATGGCTAGAAAATGTTATTAATAACTGTTTCAAGGTCCCTAGACCTTTGGAAAGTAGTGTCCAGAGAACCTGTCTGGTCAGTGTTCATCTGACTGTTTTAACATGCCAGGGAAAGTCAAAGTCAACAACAGCAATGTGTGAATGAATAACCGTAAGGATCATCAGCTTCTCATAGCTCCAGCTAACTTCTAGGTGAGAGAGACGACTGAATCCCCCAATACTTGTTGTTACTCATCTACTCTTTGATGGAAAGCAGCTCTCAGTGTGGCATAGAGGTCAAAATTGTCTTTCATGTACAGCCCCACCTTGCTAGTGTGACATGGGGGCTGACTTGTTGATAACCCTGAAGATGATCCCCAGGGAAACTGAAGGTCCACCAAGTGCACATGCTCTAGATTGCTGCTCCTCATAGCAGAAGTGAAGCCCAGCACTCCTTGCAGCCTCCAGCTATGCCTTCTGGCTGAGGCAAGAGGATGCAGCAGGGAACACCTTGAGACCTTCTTGAAAAAATTCCTGTGTCAGCTGTTTCAAGCAGCAGCCAGCATTCATAGGGAACCTGAAATCAGGTTGAGTTCCAGTGACCAGCATCTTATCAGTCTTGTTGATACGTCCAGGTGCAAACTGTTTTGCTCTTTGATTTGACAGAAAATCAGCAACAAAACCTACTTTTTACCATGTAGAAGAAGATAATTTAAACCAAATCAGAACACTGCTTCTTCTAGTCAGACATACACAGAGCTTCAGCAGTCATCTGTGTTGCATTTCTGCACAAAGCAGCAACAAAACAAAACAAAGAGACCTGTCATGAAAATATGGCAAAATTAAATAATACAGTGTCCTTTAAGAGTGTCCTAAAGAATATAATAAAGGCTGTCTTTATTTTTTTAATTTTTTTTTGTTGTTGTTGTTTAGCTGACCACTTCAGGAAAGGAAGCCTAAATTCTGGCTTTAGTTTGTCAGTGGCAGAAGACTACAATGTATAAAAATTGTGGAATTCAAACTAGCCTGTCCTAGCAGACAGAAACAAGTCTGTCTGCTCCTTGCTTGGGCACACGATGTACATACCAGCAGGCTGTGCTCCTCAGCGGCTTCTCAGTAATACTTTCACTAAAATAACATAATAATGCTTTAGGTATTAATGGGTTGCTTCAGCCAACATCAGTAAATGAAAGAATGGAACTTGTTATGTTCCAAAATAAAACTGAAATTCTTTGAACTGCTGGCAATACTGAAAATAAGTGAAGTTCATAGCAAGTATATACCCAAAACCCACACAAAGACAGTCTCTGAGACATGCTCAGCTGCATTTTTGGGTAATAATATTATCACACAATATTTTTTGCTTGAACGATCACTCACAGGTCTGAACCCAATTTTAGGAAATTCCTGAAGGTGCCCAAATGGGTAGTGGTTTTTCACTCTTGTGTTTGGTCTTTGTCTTTGACCTACGTTATTACTAGCTGTAGATTTTCTCCATTTATATTTCTGGGTGCATGTGCAGATGCACAAAATTCTGAAGCAGTCTGTGGAATAACTAGCAAGTGCTGTGATGTGCAGGTTTCATTTGTGAGGGACAGTTGTCATGAGTGTACCAGATGAGCTCACTGCAGTTGGTAATGGCCTAGCATTAGCTAACCCTAAGTGTTCTGCTTTTTTATGATTTACCCCTCCTAGGATGATTTCCAGTGGAAACACAGACCATGCATAAAGACTTTAAGCTTCCTCAAATAGACTTTCTCTTTTTTTACCTCATCTTCATAGACTCTCAGAAATATTTCACAACCACAAACTGATAATGAGAACACTAAGAGCACACAAAGCTCAGTTCTGGTCCACAACAGAAGAAACAGGCTTGAAATTCAAGTACAAGCTGGGAATACTTGTTTTGAGTTTAACTTAATTATGGAAATAATCAATTAGAAAAATTGGGTATTATTTGTGGGCAGAATGGAATATTAATTATATAAAATTATCAAAGTTGCTAGCTCTTGAAGGATGGACACAAAGAAAAGTTACTGCCTGTGGAAATCTGAGAGTGTATATCGTAACCAGTCTTCACATATTCAGTTTCCTTGGCAAATTTTCTGCAGATTTGATGTAGTACTTTTTCCTCCAGACAACATAGTAGAAAATCACATGTTTTTATTCACTGAGAAGAGTTACATGTGAAGGGTATAGTTAGGTTCTACCTGGAATCTTATGTGACAATGTAGGTAGCTTAGGGCCGAATTAATAATTCTGGTAGATTCAGTTTTGTGTTTTGTTTGTTTGTTTTAAAGTTTATTTTTAATCATGACATAAAATTTGCGCATTCTGACGCTGGAACGGAATAAGATTTCTGATGCACTCTTCTGAGTTATTAATAAGGTCCATTCTTAAATGAAGCATTATTAAATCAGATCATAGTAAAGTGAGCTTCAGAACAATAAGGTCTTGCTATGATTTATGAACTTTCTATTGCAAGTTACATTTTTTTCCCCAGATTATTATGCAAAAGTTTTCTCTTATTCTTTTTTTATTTCTGTGTAACTAGAACTTCATTTTTGCTTTTCAAGATTCTCACCATGGGACCATATTGTGCTGTAATTTGGCAGATGTGCTTTCTGAGTAGGAGGTTTGGACTTGTTTTCAGGATAACTGAAGTATATTTTTTCTTTGCTTTTGTTAAATTTTGGTATTTTGCTAACCTTTCTGATGAGAACATATGGACCTGTGAGAATAACTTTTCACATGGAAATGGAAAAAAATTCTGTTCTCTGCCATACAGGGAAAGGGAGAAAAATAAGCTTGAAAAATAAAAGCAAACAAATTAGTTTATAGAATTCATATCCCTGAAAAGAAGCTGGTTGTACTTTCATACAGTTATGCTCAGATACTTCTTGTTTTTCTAAGCTATGTTCAATCATTTCTGGAAGGGAATAAAACTCTGTAGTCATTAAGAAATTTGCTATATAATACCCATGAATTAAAAACTAAACTGGGGGTTGAGTACAGCAGTTCTGATGTAATTTCATAATTATTTTTACTGCAGATACTAAAAAACCTCTCCAAAACAAGGAAGTAAATTCATGAAAATATATAGATGGGTATATCTACTCTTCTACCTGTTAAATCAGAGGTAAGTTCTTGGCTTCCATTCTATTTTTTGCCAAATATCTGCTAATGTGTCCTTAGAGATCTCTTTTCTTTCAGTTGACTTACCTGAAAATGCCTGTTGAAAGGAAGCAAAAGTGTGGAAAAGTGTTTTCTAAACTATATTGGAATCCTGCTATGAAAAGTTAAGTATACAATAGATAAGTCTGTGGAACAATAAGTGCATTAAGAGAAGGAATCCATTTCAGTTGAACAACAGAATAAGATGATTACATCTGGTGATGGGGTCAGTAAATAGTAACCTTTGCTCATGAACTCCCTGTCCAAGTAATTGCACTCTGCTTAAGCTTCTAATCCTGGGGTCATGTGGAAACTCATTCCACAAAAGTTCAACAAACTATAGAACTGCTCTAAGACTTGTGATGGGAGATTTTCTTTAACTACTTAATTTGTTTCAGGTATGAGCAGTGAAGATTATTCTCCTTCATGCCCAAGACTGCTAGGTGGAATTCCAAATTCAGCTGACAACAGTAGACTAACTTTTCAGGTATGGCTCTTATTTTGGAAATAAGAGCATTACTTTCAACTATCATGTGAAATATCATCATCCCCAGAAGAGTGGGGTATACCAGACTCTCCCTTTATTCACTTTCCAGTTAACTCCTAGAAGTACTACTCTGTCATTCTGTGTATTCTCTGTATGCTCCTGACTCTCGTGTTCCTGCAGTCACAAAAGATAATTACTTTGAGTTTGTAGATTGTTCAAGTTCGTATAAATTGAAATGTATTCAAAGTGCCATCTACAGATGCTTAAGCCAACTGTCTTCTAGAGTAGGACCAAAATGTATGAATAGTTCTGAGAAAACCTATGCTCTGGAGCAGTGGAGCATCAAGACCTTGGTCCACAGTTTAAATACCTACCTTAAGCAGCCTTAGCTTAAAATAAACCTATTTTCTAACATGATTTCTGGGTTTCCAGTTTGAGTCTATTATCAAACTATCTTTGTAAGGTATAGAAAGCTTCTTTTATTTTTTTTTTTTGACATTAAATTTTGTCTTACTCCTCTATTCTCATGTAAGGAGTTCCTAAAAATGATGTATTTGATTTTGCTTTGCAAAAAGTATTTTGAAGGGACAGACATTTTTATTCCAGAAACTTCTTTTCACTATGGTGCCAATGTAAGCCAACAAGGAGTCTATGGGAGTTATCCACCCACCAAAACTGATATTCAGTTAAGCCTTATGGTTTGGATACGTATGTTAAGAGCTCACTATCAAACTATCACTTACTTCTTTATCAGAAGAACAGGACTTCGGAGTTTGCATTATACCTGCAAAATGAAGCTTATTGAATGGCACACATGCTGACTGCTAAAACTCACAATGCATTCCTGAAAATCAGTGCTTGCCAGATATGACTTTCTGCAAAAGTACCAAATGAAAGATATACCTCTTAGGCTTTTCAGAACATGTGTGTTTAATCTGGGTGTAGTTTTTAGAGAGATACAAACAACAACAACTGGAAACTTAATTTTTTATATTTCTTTTGACTGTAGGGAATTATATTTAATCTTCAACCTGAAATCATCAGTAACAAAACTGTCCTGGAGCTGTTTTAATTTCAATGGAGTTTTAAAAAAGTGATTAAAGTCAGGATATCAGGGTTATTCCAGCATTCCTGTAGAAAGTGTAATGAGATCTTTAATTTCCAGATAGAGATCTGAGTCAGTGGCAAAACATTTTACTGAATGTGTAGTGAGAAGATTTGAATTTTCTTTCATTTGCACTGGTAGAAATTAGAAATATGGTATGTGGTGTAAAAGAAATGACGGCAGTGTAACTTCAAAGAGAATAGAACTAATAATTTCAAATAGAGAAGCACCTGGTTTGGAAAAACAATACTTTCTGGTGTTTAATTTAGTCTGAAATACAGGAGCAAAACTGTAATTCTGTAGATTCTATAATTGCCCAATATAACCTCAGTACTGCATGTGAGAGAATACATTGTAAATGTGATTGATAATAATACCATACATATATACATTGTAGTTTTCAACACTAGCTGCTAAATATGTAAACCTTTATCTATAATGGAGTGGAGCATTTTTTAACTGTCAGGATGACTGAGTTCTAAAAAGACCTTTGTGCATTTATGCCTGGATTCATCCTTTACTATCTAAAATACGTGTTATTGACTATGTCTAAATATGGTCAGAACTTGATCCAAAGTCTTTGAAATTTGTCTCTGAGGCTTTTATTGTGTAGCATACATCATTGTCATCTGGGAGCACATTTGGCTGCCTGCTACCTATCGGTTAGGTATCAGGGTATCAGTTAGGTTCTCGATCTGCCATGGCACAAGCAAAGCTTTCTACACTCCCCTCTTCTTTTTTGTTTAATTGTGAGGAGATGTATTACCTGACTTATGATAAGAGAGCTATACTGAAAAATCCTAGTGGTACTTAGTTGCTTCTGGTCATATGACAGCTTAGTGGAAGATGTCAGTCAGCAAATTGTTGTTAGTTCTGAAAGAAAAAAAATATTCGCTAAGTTACAAGAGCCTATGTGTTTTGCAGAATTGTCCTCCAAGGCTGTGTTGTGATTTTGCTCAAAATGTATTCCTCTAGAATTTTTAACAAATACATATCATTGACTTTTTTTTTTCCCTGGAGATATTTGTTCATTTATAGTAATAAAAACAAGTTCTATTAGGAAGGAATGTTTTCCCATTCTGCAGTCTTATAGGATGTGAAGGAAGTTCTTACTTATGAACCATGATGTATTTCAGGAATGTTGGCTACCAACACAAAATGTATTCACCTTGCAGCTGGAGGTTTTCTGCAGAACACATCAATAATGTGATTTTTGAAGAGTCACCTGTTCCAGCACCCAGGTGGGCTGTACGTGCATCCTGTTTCTCACACAGTGGAATACTTTCAAATATCAGGGTTCTTTATTGAAATCACAGCCAGATGTATCAAGATATGACTTCAGGTAATTATAAATGGAAATAATATTTATAAAATACCTGCCTGATTAAAGGTCATGCTGCTGTACAAAATCCATGTTTTCCTAGGAGGTCAGTCAACTTCTTCGCTTTAATAAACCATTTGTTGGCAGATTTGTAAAGTGATACTGGTTCTGTGGGTCCTAGTAGTTTCCTGCAGAGGAAATAATTTTGGTGGTTTGGATTACAAGTGCTAAAATTCTTAACCAAGATGTTATTTGGGAATGCCAGCCTTATCACATCTGCTGCATTCTGCTTAAAACTCATCTATCTACTCTCTATATGCTTTATCTGTCACCAGAGTGTGACAGATCTTTCCTGCTCTGTCTTATGCAGCCAGCCATGGTTTGGATTGGAAGGGACCTTAAAGACCATCTAATTCTGAGCTGCTCAAAGCCCCCCGTCCAGCCTATCCTTGAATAATTCCAGGGTTGGGGCATCCACAACTTTTCTGGGCAACCTGTGCCAGTGTCTCACCATCCTCAAGCTGCTAAGATTGAAGTGGCTCAGATAGATTTAGGTTGGCAACATAAGGGTGAATTATTTTTAGCCTGGTGGGCTAAGAATTTCTTCCTAATCTCTAATATAAATCTACCCTCTTTCAGTTTAAAGCTATTTCCCCTGGTCCTGTCACTACATGCCCTTGTAAAAAGTCCCTCATTCTTAAACTTGAAGCAGTCTGTGTTCCCACAATACTGTGCACTTCAGAGTTTAGTACTGCAAGATAAAAAAAACCCAACATTGGACCACTGTTCTTCTCTTCAAAACTTTTGAGTCTGCAGCCTGATTTTGTTTAGGAAAGGAAAAATTAAGCCTCTTGATGTGGTTTCCAATTTTTCTACTGAAATAGTGTAGAGTAAGGGGGAAGACTGAAAGTTTTCCAGTAAGATAGGGTGGCCTAATTAATCATCACTCCAAAACTGGGACATGAAAGCAATGCCATAGAACTGTAGCTCTGAAGCACATACTTGCAACCATAATCTTAGGATTCAAGGCAGAAAATTCCTCTGTGACAAGCATGACCAGCTGTCACATTTACAAACACAGTCTCTAGGCAGTGAGCGACATCTCCCTGCTCAGCAGAAGCATCAGGACTAGAGGAAGTGAGACATGACTCACTTTCCAAAGATCGTTATGAAACAAATGGGCCAACAAGTGGGGATGACAGCTGCAGCTTTTAGAGTCAAGGGCCCAAAAAAGTCATCTGGTTCCCATGATGGCATATTGCTTGAGTTTTTCTTTCCTGTTATGATGACTCCCATCTTTGTCTTCTGATGTTTAGAGTATTTGATAGGGCCTAGCCACAAAACAAATGTTTCAAAGAAGCTGGAAAAGTGAAGACATGCTGTATGTTTGATGTTGCTGGTACTTAAAATTACTCGGTAGGGAAAACAAAATTAGCCAAATGTACACCTAATCATACAGTCACAAAAGAAACTACTGTCCTCTGCTAAAACTGTGGTATTCCAAAGAGTAAAGAACCCTCGTGATAGCATACTTGATGCACAGTGTTGTAGTCTGTTTGACCTTTATGAAATGTTGAATTTCCATACTATAGCCAATCCTAAGTTTTCACTATTTTGTGTCTTAAGCAAATTGTTCAAAAATATTTAGTTTCAGTTGTGCTGAAATGATTTATTATTTTTTTTACCTTGTCATTTTAAACTGTACTTCTATACCCTTTTGAAGGGAAAAAACTGTAAAGATGAAGTGTCTGGTCCTATGGAAATTAATGTTTCACTTTGGGCAAAATGATATATTTTCACCTTCTTGGATCTATTTATTACACTTATTTCCTGTAAAAAGTGAACAGAATTGATCCAGTTCACAGTGTGGTTGAATATGCTGGCAGTGTGACCAGTGGCTTGATACCCAGCAAGCAGAACAAAAGCAAAGCCTGTGTTGAGGCAGGGAGTGTTATACTCTGTGGGAGGCAAAGTGGGAAATCCATGGAAACTCCTTCAGCTGAACTGTTTGACCAGAAAGGACTTGATAATGAGCAAAGTGGAGCCTGGGTGTGGAGGTTGTAGAGTCTGGGCAGAGATGCAGCTCCCACTGAACTACAAGGACCTGAAGCTGCTTGGTTGTGCTGATAGAGGTGGCCCTAGACACCCAACTCAAGACTCATAGTTGTCTTAATTCCTAATCAAATACTCAGTGCTTTTAATGTAAGCAGGATGTGAATCACCTTACTAAAGAACTCCGTTATTTAAAGTGCGTGAACCCTTTCGGAGTCTCACCAGTGGCTTCAGTGGCAGTATCTCTTACTGCTGAGATCACAACAAACCCAGCCCACTGACAGCCCTCAAAAAGTGGACTGGCGTCCCACCGTGCTTGCATAGACAGAACACAGCAGAGCTGATGAAGAGGGAGAGAGAACGGAGAGAACCACAAATGTGGCTGCCAGCCACTTCTTTAAGCATTTTTCATTGAGTTATTGCGGTCAGGTGTTTTTTCACAGATGACTTCTGTTAACTCTATCTTACTTTAGGTGGATATTTTAGAAATGAAGCCTTCCACCAAAAAAAAAAAACCCAAACCAGAACAAAACACAAAAAAACACACGCCAAAAAAAGAAAAAAAACACCCAAAAAACCCCACACCCAAACACCAAACCCCATATAGTTTTAAGCCCTTACATCCGTAAAGAAAAGTGTTGAAGAAGATGAAGTATCTGTAACTGATGCAGCAGTGCTTTCCTGAGTTCGTCATCTGAAGCAGTTCTTGGTACACGTGCCAGAGGATATTCTTTCATCTATTTAGCTTTGACCTAATATTCCCATAACTTTATTAACATTCTTAGCCTTTTTAAGAGCATTCCCAAATATGGTTATTTGGCAAATCCACACACTCCGCAGCAATATTGAAAACTCTGGATCCAGATGATTTCTCTAACTTTTTGTTTTGCTTTGTCAGTCCAGGTAGCCAGCAGTTCTAAGAATCAGGGTTCATTCTCTAAACAAAGCTTTAATTAAAACTTCCGAGTGCTTCCAACAACCATGTATCTCAGAAAATATTTGAGATGTTTGGTTTGGATTTTTTTTCAAATGAATGGATCCATTCATTTGGGATTAATTTTCAAGTCTTGATGTTTCCTTTGATTACAATGGCCCAGTATCAACCCATAATGATAGCTTTAGTTACAGACATACAAAACTAACATCTTAGTGTCATCATAGCATTGATAACAGTAAAGCATACAAAAATTTAGGATCTGATGGAAAGGTATTCATTTTTGAATGCGCTGGACATCCTGACTTAGACCTAGGGCTGAGGAGGGAATAGGATTCTGAGAGTTTTAAATGGTTGACAGTTGTTTTCATGTCTGCTATTGGCTGTTTTAAAAGCCACTTCTATCTGTCCTGTAGATATTACACAGTAACAGGATTTTTTGGTCCCTATTAGTTGTTCATTTTTCCAGCCTCAAAAAAAATGTTAGAGTACAGGGATAGTTAAGGCTGAGTAAAAAGCATTGAAAGCACATCTGTAAAAAAATTTGGTAAAGGAGTGAGTTTGAAATGTCAGTATTTGCCTCCAATTGGTAAATACAATTTAAAGTATTTCTGAAGCCCAGCAGGCAAAGAGGGACTATGGCATTTCTTGCCCATCCTCTTTCTCTCTGGCATCTCCTGTCCCTCTTTGTTTGTATCCTTTTACCTCCAGGGTGATTGTCACATGCAGTAGCACAAAGGAAGATTAAAAATAATTTTGGTGCTTTGTATGCTTTTTCATGCTTGGGAAGCCAATTATGGACTTTCACATCAGGGTTCAGCAAGGGCTGGCTGATTCCTGAGAGGCTGGAGAGCTAGCAGCTGAGTGCAATAGCACTGCAAGCTGGTCAGGGAACCAGCAGGGCAGAATCTGTCCCACCATTGCCAGTGAGAGAGGAGGGCAGACCCAGAGCTAGCAGCCACCTTCAGCCCACAGCCTGGGTCATCAGGAAAGTGCGTGGTGATGGGGCAGGTTCAAAGTCTGAAAGCCAGGAAGCCAAGTGGCAGGTAAGGGCCAATGACCACCAGGTGGATCCATGGTGATGAGATGGGTCTGAGGTCAAGTTGAGTGTCAGTCTGTGGGTCAGAGTCCAGATCACTGGGGCTCATGGCTTGGCAGGGCAGGGCTGGGCTGTGGGGTGCTGGAGCCCAGCACTGCTGAGTTGTCTACTGGAGCAGGTACTGATGGCCCCAGGGGGATGAAATAGGGTCCTGGGCTGTGGGCAGGGTGGGGGCAGCCCCAGGGGGGGCAAGTAAGGCATATTGATGTCCTCTGGGCCCTGCTATCACATGCCTTAGCAGAATATGTCAGAAAGAGAAAGAAAGAGTCTAAAGAATCAGAAAGCTTTTAAAGTGTCATGTAAAGTGAAGAAAGGAAACCTGATTTTGGACTACTAGTGACCAAGCACTCCTTGCCCACCAAGCTGGGAAAGAAGCACAGTTCAGGGAAGTAACTGTGGATTTTTCAAAAGCCTTTCCTTTCCTAGGACCTTTCACACACACTGATATGTTTGCCACCCAAGTTTGCCATCAGGTTTTCTCACTGTGCAGTGTTTAATAACAGGTCAAGTGGGGAGTGACTAGAAAGTCTGGGACTCCAGTTTGGAAAGGAGATGGATGAGAGGGTCAGCTAAAAAAGCTTTACAGAATTATGAAGGTAGTGAAGATGTGAGTGTGTTGGTCACTGATATGTACGAACCAAAGGACTCCCAAAAGAACCAGTAGGAGACTGGCTTAAAATAGGTAAAAGTACAGAAATACTTATTTACATTACAGGTAGTAAACCACTGGCCTCTGATGCCACAGACAGTCGTGGGTACGGAGATGATTTGCTGGTTTAATAGGGATTAGTTAAATCCATGGATGACTAGTCCATATACTGAATACAAGGAGGAATGCCAGAGGGTTCATCCCTGCCTTTATCTGCTCTGGATGTTGTGAGGGTGCAAGGGAAATGCTTCTTACAAAATGGCATCCTTTCTCTACGTACCCTCTCCTTTGGTTACTGATGGAGACAGAATTCTGCACTTTGCCCTGCAGGGCACTTCTTATGGGCTGATGATTTTGACTCTTCTCCTTAACCTTTTTTCCTTACAATTAATTTGAAAGCTTCAGGTCCATTCTCTGGATTTAAACTTATCAAGGAAGTCAGAGAGAGTATGCACACGTGCATCATTGGCAGATTATGCAACCAGCTGTCCACACTAAACACTGGATTGTGACCAACTGTCACTGCTCTTAAATTTTCTCTGTCTACATACCATGACTGCTAAAGTGACACACACAGTGATCTGCTGGAGCTCCACTCTGGGTAAACTTTGAGTCTAACTCTATTCAGATGTCCGTAATCGTGTGAGTCAAATGGTCAGGACAGAGAGTGGGTAACAGGGATGGGAGGGAGGGAGGGAAGGAGGAAGAGATCAATGGAGGACTTGAAAACTTCAGTGGAAGTAGATGCAGAAGGAACAGAGATCATGAAAAGCACAGTCAGGCAATAAGGAGAATGATAAGTAGGGAATATTCCCCCCACCTGTACCTGAAGGCATGGGAGATGTTTTCTTCCTAATAAGCATCACTTCCCTACATGTTCTGGCTCTTCATAGTGAGAGCTTTAGTCTTTTCTGTCTTTTAGCCACGAATCTGTGAGATATAGAGATTACATAGGACTTGCATCTGATGTTTTTTTTCATTATGACTTGTTGCAAGTTAGAGAAGTACACCTTCTTACCATTATTTGACAATAAATTAAGTTAAAGTACAATGAAACCTTATGAAACAGCTATTAGCCATTGTCTTCTGAAATGAAGGAGAGTTGGTTTTATGGGTTTCAGGTAAGAATTACAACTCTGCCTAATCATTTTATGCAGACAGTGCAGCACCCTTTTTTTTTGTGGTGGTAGGGAACCAACCCAAACACCAAAACCCCAAAGAAAAACAAAAAAGGAAAGCCTTTAAAATAAGTGTTCTATTTAATATGGATATAGCTTCTATCTTTTTTAAAACAGTTTGACTATCTATCTTGCTTGCCTATCGATTAGGCAGAGGAAAATTTGCTGGTTTATTTTTTCTTAATTACTTAGATGAGTAAGTGAATGAGTGAACAAGTAATGTGGCTGCTTTCTCCCTCAATCTGTGTTCAGTATACCAAAATGGGCTTACTCTTGGCTGAGGGAAAATGTTTGCACAACAAATGAGTGGGCAGCCACTGTGTTCAATACCAGGAGTCAGCCATCTGGATTTAGCATCAGGTGCCTGAAGAAAGAACAGAACAACTCTTTGTCCTACAAAAATCTCCAGAGAAGGTTTTGATCTAGATCCTCAGTCAGATGCTGCTTTGGTTTCCACTGAAAGCTTACCTTCAGTTTTTTATTGGTGGTGTCTGCTTCTGCATTTGCAATGATCCTGCCATTCTGTTCGTATGGCTGGGGTGTTCATTTTCTCTTCATTTGTCAGATCAATAATGCCAGAGGAAATACTGACCTTCAGTGACCTACAGATATCTTTGTATCTTCCCTGAAAAAACCATACAGAAACTCAGGGAACAAAGAACCCTCTTTTCAGTCCCCTTTGCCAGAATATTTCTGTTTTCTAGGAAGGACCAGCAAGATAGTCAAGGAGAAACTGCCAGATAAGACAAGCTGTCACTTAATACAGATCTTACTGATTCAGTCAGGAGGGAGGATTTCTTTTGTGTAAGGTAGAACTGCTATTTTCAGATCAAAAGTTTCAGTTTAAATATCATCAGGAGCAACTGTCCAGGAAGCCTACTGGGAAATTAAACACTGGATGGGGAGAGTCCACTAAATCATTAAATCTGCTGAAGTGTCTGGCTGTCACTTGACGGACAGTACCGGGCCACATGGTATAATAAAGTTCAAGCATTATAACAGAGGTTTCTTACTGGGACCATAATGCAAAAGTATTTGTTTGGGTTTGGTTTTTTTTTTTCCCCCTAAGAATATATTGCCAGAAATATCTGAGCTGTTATTTTTTATCTTTTTTTTTCTTTTTAAGCCTTCAAATATGTTAAAACCACATGACTTGCAGAGATGTGCCTTAAAATCTAATTGCTGTCTTTTTCCAAACACAGTTCAGTGAAAGTACCTTATAAGTAAGGAACACACACAGCTCCAGTTTCTCAAGATGGTTTGAATATATTTTTAAAATTATTAATTTATTTTTCTCTTCAGAGAGACAATGCAACATAAGGCAGATAAATAGTGATTAGGAGCCAAATTTTATGCAAGAACTCATATTGTTTAAGAAGAGGACATCCATCTGTAGTTTGCACATCTGCGTTCAAATCTAGTGTCAGACCTTAAGATGAAGCTACACCTCAAGATTTTATATGCAAGACTCAGACTGAAGCTTTTGTATAGATACATGTACTTAAATATTTATTATTTCTGTTTTGCTTCGCAAACAGAATTTCCCTGCAATGTTAATCGATGACATTCTTGCTACTGAAGCCCCAAGATGATCTTGAAATTTAATGGGTTTGGCATTGTTCTCGTGTATAACTAGCTGTGGAATGCAAGAGATGTATGACTGTGCTTTCTAAGCCCTGTGGTAAAAATATAAGATCTTAGAATAATCACAGCTGTAAAGTTAATAATTTGAGTTCTCATGGCTTGAAATCTGGCTACTTTTCTGGAGCAGATATAGAGTTACATGAGAAGAAACGTAATTTTTCAAGGACACAGGTTAAATATCTTGCATTATTTATGTGTGTTAATTATTTTAATGTTATATAATACATCTAACATCTCTTTGGCACTGTGCCAATGCATTTGCCTCCCTTAAAAAGGCCATCAGTTTGAAGAACTGTTAGAAATCTCTTTTGTGGACTAATGACAACTATTTACATTGCTGACAAATTATTTTCTTTTAGATGGGCACCTGTGTTTTCAGTGTTGGTAAATGTAGTTTAGTGTTGTCACGATGTAATTTAGTTTGCTGGCACATTGTAATTCAGTGCTGGGTGGTGGGGCACTAGAATGGGTTGCCCAAAGAAATAGTAAGTGCTCCATCCCTGGAAGTGTTCAGTGTCAGGTTAGACAGAGCCTTGGGCAACATGGTCTAGTGTGAGGTGTTCCTGCCCGTGGCAGGGGAGTTGGAACTAAATGATCTTAAGGTCCTTTCCAACCCAAACCATTTGATGATTCTGTGATTCTAAGACAATTGAGTTTTCCATAACTGATTACTCAGCATTACAGTAAAAAGCATGTGGTTTATGTAATGGCAATAGTCTGCAAATGAATTCTAAAATGGTACCTGCAGTCCATCTTTAGAAAGGCATCCTATGTTGCCACTGAAGTAAGATGAAATAGTTTTCATGCCAGCATTGTACTGCAAATTTATTTTATCTCAGTTAACTGAGATTTCTTTGCCATTCTATTTTCATCTATGAATTGCAGAGCGATCCACTTTTCATAGGTGAATAACAAAATTACTTTCATTTAATATTCCAATTCTATACATATAAAATATCATTTGATCCCTCCTTGCCATGTTCTGTTTCCAAGAGCACCCAGTAGCAAGTAATCAGTGAAAGATACAAAATAGAAAGGTTTTGTAGTATACTGCTTCACATGATGATTCCTCAGAAAGATCAAACATGCCAGATGTTAAACAAATATCCATTGAACTATTTTCCTTTTGAGAGCACTTAAAAGATTACATTGCAGAAATGCTTTACATTTCCTGTAATATAATTTGCAATGTATAAAGTAATGCTAGAAACTCAATTTGAGATGAACACCCAGAAGCAAAACTTTATTGCAGTATGTTTTCAGGTCAACCGAGGATGAAAGGATAAGGAAAACATGCTACTAGAAATACTGTTCAATACTGGGCAGGTCCCGTCTTGTAGCCTTCTTCCCTCAGTCTGACTTAGAAGCAGTTAAAGCAAGTGAGATAGCAGAGGGTTGCCTGTGTTTGTTCCTTGAAATTACTGCTGTGTGGTTTGCTACTCTGAGGCAGAGTTGTACTGTGCTTCCTGACCTTCTCCTTTTTTTATAGCTTGGATGTTACGTGGACTGATGGGCTCTCTGCCATGACCATTGAGTTGTGAAAACATGACAACAAAACATATGACCCATCAATTTGGAAATGACTGTCTACAATATAGAAATATAATTTCTTGTTCTACATGCATTATCTTGTTCTGTATTCATGACAGCAGACAATGTCAGCAACTGCAGGTGCAGTGATGCTGAGGGATTACTGACACCTTAATACATAGATTTTTTTGAGGTATGCATTTCCCTGAACTCGGTCGCTATGTGCCTCATTTGGAGGTTGACTGTATGATTGCTGGACAATAACTACTATTGAAAACCTTAAGCACAGAAACACATACTTAGTGGGTCAGAATGCATGGAATTTCTTCACTGTGACATAGATATTGTAGAAAAATTGCAGCATGAACTGTAGCATCTATTTTCTGTTTTTCTGGCTCCCATTCACTTGTATGCTTGCAATGATTAAAATATTTATTCTGGGATGGTATTAATATACCCTTTTCCTCCCAGATCCAACATATACCTGAAGAAGCTGAAAGAAAAGGTTCAAAGCCACAGAAAAAGCAATTTAAGGCTGCTGAAAATTAGTTTAAGAATATTAACAAAAAGTTCATGTTTTCATATACTTATGAGGAAATACCTGCCCATGAGAACTCAGAGAATGTTTCTGTTTTGTGCCTCGTGTGCCCTCCCACTTGGTCACAGACAACGTGGAGAAGGAAAATATATGTTACCAAAGCTGACGGGAGAGCTAACCTGAAAAAGGAACAAATAAAGGAGCTTAAGGGACAATTTCAAGCAGAGGCTGGGAATGCTGTAGCAGAAAACTGATGCCTGGGCAGTAGCTGGCCAAGAAGTCTGGACTTAAGAATTATTGGATGAAAAGTAGCAATAGACTGACATGGCTCCCAGAACCTGGAACTGACTGTGCAAAGAAAGTGGGAGAAAAAGAGGAAAAAATAAATGAAGGTCAGAACTGAGTTACAGGGAAGAAATGTCATTGATGGGGCTGGCAAGCCAGACATATATTGATTATAAATCTATATTTGTTTTATCATCCAATGATAGACTTTTTATTCTCTGAGAAATTATATAAATTTGAGTTGTGCTATGCTGAGAAAAGCCTCAGAAATATTGCTTCTGAATTTTAGGCAAGCATCCTAGTGTCAACACACCATTTTAGAGAATATGAGCAATATCCCATAGATTAGGCATCTGCTGAGTAGGACAAGTGAAGTGGTCGAATAAGCTTCTGGGCTATGAATCCTAGTTTGGGGGAGCCACCACATCCAGGAAGGAAAGGAGCGCAGAATGACCCCTCTGTTCAGTGCTTCCTAATGATTTATTTCCATTGTGCATGCCTGATGTTGTAACACCTGCTCCCAGCTGCCTCAGGCTCCCCATTCTATAGGGACTGGAGGGAAAATGGGACATAAGTTAGATTTTCTCTCCTGAAGCCACATACCTAACTTGCAGTCTCTTCAGTGTTGGCAGTAACATCTAAATCTCATCTGAGCCTTAGCGCTTGGATACAAATATTACTCAGCAGTCTTTGGCAGAGGCAAACCTGTTCTCTTGGAGAACACGTAACTCCCTTAGTCACAGGACCTTCTTTTTCTAATCTCAACATTTCTGGCTTCTTCTCTGGCGCATCTTGTTGATAGAAAATTATGCAGAGGCCTCTGCATATCAGATGCCCTCACCTGTGACACTTTGATTCATCTGCCCCCCTCCAAAAAGAAAGCAGGGGTCTTTTATAGGTAAAAGGTATGGGAGGAAAAAGTCTTGTGATCTTGTAAATAAAATGTGCAACTTAATACATGGGATTAAATTAAAAATGTACAGGCAGATTTTTACTTTTTTTTTAATATAATCTCATAACATGAATTATGTTATCTTAACCTATTTTATGTGTGTAATGTAGAATGTTTGTGAGTATTTACACTGGGTTTTATATTTGGCTAACATTCTACCACCTCCCTTGCTCCCCATTCACTTGTAAGCTCTATGACAAAAAAGCATATAGTATAAGTGCTTTCGGGGGAATTTCTTCTAAAGTAAATTTCGTTTGGATTTAAGTAATTTATTCAGAAATGACCGGAGAAAAATCACTCACAGTGAATATTGCCCTGTCATTTTTCCACAGGTCTTCAAAAAATCATCAGAGTGACATCTTCATTTGCTTACTTCATTTGAAAAATGCTGGAAATGCTGTCCAATGAAGACAGGAGGTGATGGGGATTTTTAGGCATGTTTTTCTGGTTTACTTGTAAATTTTTTATCTCACTGGGATTTTAGGAGAAGTAATTAAAAAATAAGTCTTGCTTGGCCAGACTACATGCTGGTCATGTCATAATTTTATGATGTCAGTGTGTGTTTCACCTACATAGAATTGATTTATCAGCCTTGCTAGCAGTGTATCTGAAAGCAAAAAAAGTGACCTAAACCTAGTACTTCCTCACGTGTACTGATGGAATCATAACCAGTCTCGTATGCTTTTAAAGTCATTTGTCTTGTAAAGAAACGTACACACTAAAGAGGAATGGTCCAGCTACCAGCTGTCAGGTTTGCATGCCATTTGTGACCCTTTCTAAATCATGTTCTTCCTAGGAAGCTCACCACATTTGCCAGTTTCCTTAGAATGAGACCACACATGCTTTAAATTGATACAAGATTATTATTTGAGAAGGTCAGTTGTAGCTATCATAGGGAACCAAAAATAGGTTCTTCAAACAGAAAGCCTGTTCCTTTCAAAATTTTTTGCTAAGCAGATGTGGCTTTGACCACAGTTTGAATTTATAACTCACCTTCAAAGTTCAGGAATGTTTCAAAAAAGTTTTGCCATGCACTTCTCTCCAGTTATGTCTAGTGGTTGCCATTAAAAAGATAATCGGTTTCTGTTGGTATTTTAATGGTATTCATAAGAGGAGGGAGGGATTGTGCAGCCTGCTAAATCTCACCAGTTTCTCTAATGTGAAGGCAAAGCTGTACCTCCACAACGTGGGTGGCGGAGCCTCTTCCCAGCTAAGGTATCCATCCTCCGGCTGGTCCTTGGCAGCTGGTTTCCACAACCCCGGGCTTCTGGCTTTGCACTTCCAAAAAGACAGTAAAAATCTCTACTTCTATTATGCATATTATTTCTAATGTTATTTGATATTATATCCATGCATGGCTATTGATGTCTATTCCTACGTGTGGAAGCTCTTATGTGTTCTTAAACAAAGAGCATCAGCTGCTGTGACTGAGGTCTTTGGGATGTCATACATACTTATGGTAATAACACCATGCATAAGAAAATGAGATTTTGCATGTGTTTGGTGTTCTTGAATGGGTGAATAACTGTTGATCATGTCAACTCATATGGCAGTCTTGTTTTAAGAGCTACAATAGAAGACACTTTCTCAAGATGCCGTTTTCTTTGTCAAGGAAGACTATGGGGAAAAGACAATAGAGAACACTAGTGTTTATGCACTGTGTTCTATGCACTTGTGTTTTGTGAAAAGGCTGAAATTTGGAGAGAAGCTGTGAAAGGCTGATACAAATCTTACTACGGCATTAATAGCAGATCTAAATACATGTGTGCATTTATAAGCGAATTTTCATCTGTATTGTTAGAAGGAGCATAAGAAACCTCAAAACCAAGCAATAAGTTTTATTATGTAAGAATTACTAGTCACTTAAAATTTCCTACAGTATTTTACTGCAGACTATTATGTCCCTAATCCTACAAACCAGTCTTCCTCTGGTGAGTCTCATTTGGTGTTAATAGTGAAAAACTGCAAAATGCAGAATGTGAAAAGATATGGATTTCATCTGCCAATGCACAGTTCAGATCTATATGTGGACAAGTAACTGTTCACAGAAAAAAATAGCTCATTGTGAACAGCGAAGTTTTAATTCTGTGATCTTTTTTTTTTTTTCCCCCCTATGGCATCCCTTTGATATTATTTCTATTCCTTTAAAAATATTTTTGTTACCCAGAATTATTTTCTTTTTGATGCATTATATTTTCCATTTAAAAACATTAAAACAAACATTCTGTTCGTCATCTAGTTTGTAGTGCAACTTGGAAAATACAGGAAGGATATTGTCCTGTTTTCACACATGCCCCTTTCTCATTTTCCTACAGCATATTGGAAGTCTGTGTCACAGTCTGTCTTTTTGGCTGATCTTCAGGAAAACTTCATTAATATATTCTGGTAAGGAAAGATGAGATATATCTGTGAGATGAATGGAGCAGTAGTGAGACAAAAACCTGAATACTTAGAGAAAAACAAAGTAAAAGATACTTGTTCTGAGATCCATAAGAAATCCTCTAATATTCTTGATGCTCAAATAATACAAACATGTAATAAAGAGTGGCAAATATTCTGATTACTTTCATTATTTGAAGTTAAGTGATCTACACACCAGACAGTGAGCACCCATGCTGCACAGTGCAGACTATGTTAACATCCACTCAAATGCATCTTCTGTTTGCAAACGTTCTGAATGCACAGCGTGTTACTCAGAGTTCAACTAAAAAGCTTGCCCGTAAATCACGAACAAAGCCAACACAAAAGGCACAACTCAGCTGCTGTGAAAGTATGATGTTTTGCTGGCAATAAGTGTGGAAAAAGCCATAAAATGCTTATGAAGCCAAATAAAGGCTCAGGGTTACTGGACTGTTTGCACTGGCTGTTTAACACAGTTTCAACAAAATCAATGCCTACATGCAACATGCAACAATTAAGCTTCAAAGAGTGTTTGATTACAAAATAGGTGAAAAAACTGTAAATTTCAGTGCACTGCTGTTAGGGTGCACTTTCAGTTTCTTTGCTTGGGAAGGCGAAGTTTGTATAGTTTCTGACTAAATTGTGGGTGCATCATTTCTACTCTGAAAAATCAGGTTTTTATTCTGAATCCCCATTTATACATTTGGAGGTTATTTTCTGAAAACATTTGTTCAAATAGACTTATGCTGCTTGTTTTTTATATAACTTAGTTAAATGCTGTGCAAGTATGGTCATGATTAGAATGCACATAAAATGAACAGTCTGGAATTAAATTCCTAGTGAACATTCATATAATATTGTAGTAGGGTGACCTGTGGTACACTCCTAGGGATATACAAGAGGCAGCAAAAAGTTGATGTGAATATTGTGTCTCAATTTTGTTGAGGAAACATGCTATCAACAGAAGCAATTGATTACAGCCACAAAACCCAGAGTTCTCTTGTAACATCTTGCTTGTCTGTGGAGAGCTTAGTATTCCTCTTCTTGCCCACAGTTTTCACATCCTAGCCACTACTCATGGTCCTGCTGGATCACCTGGCTTTAATTAGCGATGTTCACCACATCTTTTTTTGTGTGCATTGATGTACAGGATTGTTAGTGTTCATGGCTGGTTGCTGCTGCATTTCACGCCCTCCCAAATGTTACATATTTGTGACTGTCTTCAGCAGGGCTTTATGTGGCAGCCATGCCTAAAGTATAGTCCTAAATCTACCCAATTCTGCAAGACCTTTTGTAGCTTTTGCAGCACATTGAGTTCAGGTTTCTAGCAGACGTAACAAGGAGGTTAAAAAAAGAAAAAAGAAAAAAGAAAAAGGTTATTTGAGACAAATCCCAGTTGATTTACCTCAAAAAGGTTTTCTCTTCTTCAAGTGATAGCACATCTAAGATAGAATGACATGAGTGCTGAGTCAACCTGATTTTTTTTTCAGTACAGCACAGGCTTTTATTGATGCAGTAACACTGCTGCTGCATAGAATGATTTTTTAGATACCTCAAGAATTTAAGACACTTGTCAGCTGCACTTTGCAGATCCTATTTGTAACACAGGTCTCCTCGTATTCAAAAAGCTTTACACATTAGCTTTTTGGCTTCAGACAGAAGCTCACTATTGCATTCTTTTGCACTGAATAGAGGCTTTTACCGTGTAAATGTGCCCTTATCTAATTTATAGGGTTACTTCCAGCCATCCAACACAACCACATGTAACTGTGCAGTTGTTAAAAGGTTATTTTATTTCATTTTGAACAGGTTGGGGTTCTTTTTTTGTCTCCCATTAGGGTAAAATGAAGGAAGGCTGGTGGTATACAGTATTTACAAACTCACTATATTTAGGTCTTTCTTTCATAGGAATCCCTATATCACTTAAGTTATTGCATTAGATCTTCCCATAACATCTTTGTTGCTAATTCTGGCCTGACTTTGTGGTTGCTGATTGATTATACCTTTCCATTACGTTGTAACTTTCATTCAGAAAGATTGCAATGTACTATTTTATTAATGTGAAAACTCTTGACCAAACACCCAGATGAATGCAGCCTTTTCCCAAGTGCTGTGATTATTTCAATGCAATACCCTATTCCCTTTGCTCCACTTCTCCTTCCTCTGTACCTAGCCATATAGGATAGCTTCTCCAGCTCTGCCGTTCACTGGATCCACAGTGAAAAGGTAATTCAGGTTCTGAAGTAACACAAAACTCATCCAGGAAAAGAATGAATATTTCCCATCTGGTTTTATGAGCTGAACTGGCTTGCCGATAAGTCTGAGGTGGCACAAGGAGTAGGGCAGGACACTGCACCTACAAACAGGTCCTAACCTGATGGAGCCAAGGCAGGGAGATGAGGCAGCTGAACCACCCCTCTGGGAGGTGTTTTGATTGGGAGTGTGTTTTAGATGAGCTCAGCTGCCTAACTGCAGACAGAGGTTAATTAATGGCAACTGTCTGAGATGGACTTGTCTTGGACCTGAGTTCAAACAGAGATATGTGCCCTTTAATGAAAGCAGCCGCGTGTGCAGCTTCTCCTGTCCTTGAAAGTAAGGCAGGTTCACTAACACTGCTCCTTGCTAAAGTCTCCAAGCCTGTTTAACACTTTGGTTCAAATGAGAAGTTATCAACAACATCCCGTCCTGCTGCAGTCTTTTAAAAAAGAAAAAACAAACCAAAACTTCCTTGTTGTTACTGTCAGTTCAATAAATATGCTGAGAAAGCAGCTCAATGTGCTATAGCTCTAAATAGTATATTACATTGCTTGTATTTTTGGGACTCCATCTGAACTGAAAGAACCACACTCCAGCCTGGACCAGGTAGTGAATCACTCATATAGTGAGTCCTGCCCCTTCTAGTGAGGTATTATACTTGTAGAGAACAATGTAAACAGAGAGGAAAAAAGCACTAAGAGGAGACCGTTTCTGTAGGCTAGTGGTTAGGCTGCTCATCTGATGGAGAGCCCTGGGCTCGGTTTCCTGCTCCCTGGTCTGCTTAAGTAAATGGATGTTAACTGCAGGTGGAGTCTCAGGGACTGAGGCTAGGGCACCCATGTCCTCAGCTTTGTCAGTGTCTGGACTGGACTGCAGATTCTTCATTCTTGGCTGCCTACAAGCACAAGTTCATTAGTATTTTTGAGAGTCCTCATTTCGCCCAGCCCAGCCCAGCCTACTGTCTGGTGATGAGCACACTATCCAGGCAGCGTAGGCTTGGATGCCCCTGGGCAAAAGATTCCACTGTTTGCCACCTGGGTTGTTGCAAGTCAGTGAGCGGTATCTGGAACAAAGTGGATTCAGTGTAAAGTGTGTCTGACCAGGATGGTGCAGCAATCTCCTATCTCCTTCTTCCTGGCACCTCTGTCTCTTCATCTGTTTGCGATTCCCTAGGTGTCCTCTTTTGCTGGTCTGAGACTTTTGTGACAATCATAATGAGAATGTATTGCCTAAAACACATTCAAAAGAGATACGCTGTTATGATTGGCCTGATGTCTATATATGCTGTACATATGATGGTCAATAGCAGGATAAGGATAGTGGAACATCTTGGGGAAGGAGGGAATCAGTGTAGCACAACCTTCTTAGGGAGGAAGGCAAGAAGCCCTCAGAACTTCTAGGAATGCTGGTACATCATCACAGGGCCTCGTCTGGGGACATGAGCAGCGAGTACAAGCCAGCTCAAAGCTTTACTGAGTGCTGCTGGGCCAGATTTGGGCAGGAAACAGAACAAATCCGCACAGGGAAATAGCAACACTCAGCTGAGTCAAATGCCTTCATCCTTCCTAAAACATGGGGTTATTTCCTTCTTTGGGTGATGAATTTAACATCACCCCTTCTACCTCACCTTTTTACAGTTAATATAGCTACGCACTGGTACACCTAGAACTTACATAGCTCAGTGATTACAGACCTTCTCGTGGCAGATCTAGAAACAGAAATACAGCTCTCAGTTGAGACAATTTATCTCCAGGGGAGAAAATTCAGGACTCAGAGGCACGATAAAGTCACTGTGCATAAGAAGTTAGTGCATGATAAATTCGGGTCTGTAGCTGTTGGTATCTGTCTCTGTGAATGTTCTCACATGTAAGATGCTACATGAGAAAGGTTTAAACTGTGGTACATCATGCTACAACCAAGGTTGGCTGAGTTTCTGAACAGGGATAATTGTTCTGCCTTACCTCACAGATGGCAACTTGATAATCTACAGTCTAGGCCCTGACCCAGGAACTCCTGCAGCATTCTGCAAGACCTAGCTTTTTGATAAATCTCTAGGCATTGAAAAGCTGTGTGCTCATAACACCTTGTGACCAGCTTGTCTTAGAAAGTAAGGAGCATTTTTCTTCTGAACATAAACATGAATGTAGTGTAATTCAATGAACTTCATTGAAGTACTTCTGGATTTACTTTCATATAGTTGACAGCAGAATTTGGCTCTATATTTGTTGGCATGCGGTCTATGGGACATTGTGAGAAAAAACAACAAAGTTATGCTTCTTAAACCATGTTTCAGCTTGCCGGTGGATCTGAGCTTTAAACACTACACTCTAGTCTAATGCCAGAAATTTTACCTGCTTTCAGATCTCCTCACAGTAAACTGTCTGCCAAGGCTTGAAGTCTGTAGGTGTAAAATACAGTTAAGGAGGTTTATGTTCTGAGACTTGCCAAGCAAAGTAGAGTCCATGTCTCTCCTATATTAATGACTTACATTGTAGCATGTCTGGAAAACTAAGGCTTTAATTAACAAAAAATAGAAGATGTTTTAAACGTAGCTGATTTTGGTATATTAGTGCTACTTCTTATAAGTTTGAGAAAGTTTTCATTTACTCTTACCAAAGGAAAAAACAAAAAGTGAATGTACTATCTTTCTGGAAGTTTTGATTCCTTCTGGTTAGGCAGAAACCAGGTATATGCAAGATTTCATATGATGTAACTGTGCACATCAGTATCTTGTGCAGATTTAGCCTTTGTGAGCAAAAGGTTTGTCCTGTTTATTGGCTGCAGGCTGACTTCATACTGGCCTGTATCAATAGGAGCATAGCCATAGGAATTGATTATACACCTTTAGTCAATGCTCATTAGCTCACATTTGGAATGTTGCATCCAGTTATGAGCCTCCTAAACAAGAAAGACATTGATAAACTGCAGCAAGCCCAGCAAAATAGCTGGAGCATTTACTCAGTGCAGAAAGACTGAGGGAACTGGGCTGGTTCAGCCTGCACATGAGGCAGTTTTAATAGCAGCCTTCCAATGCCTACAGGTAGGTTACTGTGAAGACAGAGCAAGGCTGAGCTGCAAAATGGGAGAATGAGAAACAGTGATAATAAATTGAAACAGGAAGATTCCAACTAGATATAAGGAAAAATTATCTCCATGGGGATAAGTTTTCATTGGAACTGGTAAATCAGAGAGGCTGTGGAACTGAACAACCTGATTTGAATCCATTTGACCCTGCTTTGAGCAGGAGGCTGCCCCAGAGACCTTTCTGAGGTCCCTCCCAACCTGAATGAGTCTGCGATGTAATCTTACAGAGACATTTGCATCAGTGTAAATGAATGTAACGAACTACTAAAACAAAATGGAAGTTTATTTTGTCTCAGTGCAAATTCTGATACACTGTGCAATTTAAAGCAATTACAAATGACCAGCCACCATCTCAACTTTGCTTTTTCTGCTCTGTACCTATTGAGTTTGTCATGAAGTCATTAAGGTCAATCCAAATTAAATGAGAGTAAGCTTAGTTCATTAATTTAGTTCTGATTTATTAATCAAAGTAAACAGCTGTATGAGCTTAAACAAAGTTATACTGTCAACTTGAAGAAAAACATAAACCCCAAATGCACAAGAACGAAGAGAGTAAATAAGATGAAAAATGAAGGACCAAGTTGTCTTTATTATTTTCCATGATGTTTCAATATATTTTGGACATTTAAATTAGTAATTTACTCCTGTATTCTTTGGGTCGCATTCGAACTTCACAAGCTGTGCCAACTCCATAGCTGCAGCATGAATTTCAGGATGATTGGTAGACCTATAGCCTGGTGTCTGGAACACCAGCTTCATTAGCCAAAGCTCAGATTGTCTAAAACTTAGGTAATGATGGAGTTTAGAATGGACTCCGAGTATTCTGCAGGGAAAAATTATCAGCTCTTCTGCTTGAGTGTATAATTGCAAAGGCTGATGGGATAGCTGGAAGACTTGATTTGGCAGGGCTGCAATTTAGTGTGAATTTGGGGTTTTCCTACATTCTCTCTGAAGCATAAGTGTGGCCTACCTTGAGCGAGGCAAGCTCAATCACTCACAGTCATTTATTTCAGTCTCTGGTCCACCCCATGGGACAGTTTACAATGCAATGAAGATGCAGTAGTTTAAACAGCAGTCAGTGTTCAATATTCTTGTGATGAATTCTTCTGTCTTGTGGCATTAATATGTAATGGGCCAGTTGTGTATGAAGACGCACATTCAATTCACAGTTGCATTCAAATTTAATTGCCAAAATCAGTCTGATATACTTTTGAAGTTTTCTTATTACGAATTCAAATGCCATTATTCTTATTGGTCTGACTATAAAGCACCACAGAGAAATCTGACCATGAATTAAAAACCAACCCTGATATCTTCTGCTGTGTGCATGGATACCACTGCTAATTTTGAGGGGGAAAAATATCTATGACTCACTGTTGATCTTGTTAAGAATAGCAATGGATAAATGGTTGGATCAACATAGATTTCTAAGAGGGAACCTACATTTTACTTGGCTTATGCTGGAATTATTTTAAAAACAGCTAGGTAAAAAGACCCATTAATCTGCTTTCCTTCAGTGTTTTTAAACATGCTGCAACATAAAATGCTTGATAAAACTATTTCAGTCTCAGTACTTTTACATGTCTGACTGGCACCCAGCCAGGAGTCTGCTCAGAATAGTGTTTGCTGTGCACAGGCAAAAAAAACACAGCTATTTTTTAAAGCAACTTGCTCGAGTATTCTAGTTTTTCTGTTAAGCATTATCACAAAAGGGTAATTCACTCATGTTTCCAGGCAATTCAATGAGTAAGAAGAAAAAAAATAAATAATTACAAGACTTTTCTTTTTGATTTTGTGAAATCTTGATAGGCAACGTTTTTCCTTAGGTAGTCCCTGCTAGAAATATTGCAATCTAAAGATGCAGAAAAGAAGTGGGGGAAACTGACTTTAAAACATAGGTATTTTGGTGAAAGGTAGCAGTCCTGAATCAAAACACAAACAAACTGCTTGTGTTCCCTAAAATACGATCAGCTGTAGCCAACAATTAGCTGACTCACATAGTATAAAGCTGATTTGCCAAGATTTTACTTCTTTCACTTAGTACATCTTTTGAGTCTCATTCTGCCACTCTGGCTCAAATTGAGCTGTACCTTGCTCCTCAAGGCATGCCTCTGATTCTAGTTGCTCTATCTAGACTCTACTCAGACTAAAACTTCAAATATCTGGTTTTGTGTGTTATAGTTAATATTTTAAAGATAACTGCAGGCTTGATTGTGGTTGCCAATACTTTGTAGCAAGTAAATTCTGTAACCAAAAAACCAGAAGATAAACCACAGATACAACCACAACAATTTCTTAATTAAGAGAAACCACCCTCAACTTGTTTTTAAACTGAAAGGTGTTCTCTTTCTTCAAATTTCACTATTGTGGCTGCTTTAAATCTCCATGCTCTGGTTACCATGGGGAATATGGCCACAAACACACAGATCAGTCTTGGCATTGGTGGTAGTAATTAAATAATAGTACAGGGTGTGATTCTACAACCCTTCTGTTGTGAATCCATATGCCCAGGCTATAATACAGTAGGACTGATTTAATTAGTTTAGTTTAGGATACCAGGGGCTGTATGGTACATTCTGTATAGTTTCTCAGAGACCTTAAATATTGCAAGACTTAGAGGTCTGATTCTGAAAATGCACAATATTATGAAACTTAGAGGTCTACCATGGTCTGTGAGAGCTGTAACAGATACTCCAAATGAGAGTCACAGGAGCCAGCAACTGAAGTGGAAGTGGCTTATAATAGTCAGTCGAAGATGCTGAAAAGAAGAATATATCTTAACTCATTGAATCATATAGTAATCTACACTGGAAAATGTCAGCTAGTCTAACCTGCTTCTCAAAGCAACTCAAAACTTGTGGGGGCAGATTATCCAATGTCATATACAGTTGAACTTTGAATGTGTCCAAGCATGGAAATTCCATAACCTCTCTAAACAACCTATTTCAGTGGATTATCACCTTCACTGTGAAGACTTTTTTTCTTGTATCTGTACAGAATTGCCTGTGCTGAAATTTGTGTTCATTGCATCTCATTTTTCCACTGTATACACCTCAGAAAAAATTTGGCTGCATCTTCTCTATAACTCTTTCCATTCCCTTGCAAGTTGAAGACAACAATTAGATTCCCCTTTGATGTCTTCTTCAGGCTGAACAAAAGTTGTTTCTGCTTTTCTCTTTACTTCCGTCCTTGATGCCTGGTGGTCTGACCAGGTTTCCATCTACTTCGTAGTGTACTCATCCAGTCTCTCTCTAAAGAATTGTGGGAGACTGACTGTCTGTAAAGCTTTGTTAGAATCATCTGCCCTGCATATACCCAAAACAGAGCTCAGTGCAGGGCTCCCCATTCAGCTGAGTATTTTTTCACTGATAAAATGCCTGCCTGGTTTCTTGCACAGTAGCATGAATTTGGACTTTCAGCTTTTCTAGACCACTTTGCTCTTCAGGAAACCCTGAATAAGCTGAAATCAGATCTCTTGGTGCCTAAGGAAATTATTCTGCTACTTTCTGTCCTCGTTTTTCCCAGGTTCTTAAGCTCTACCATGTCAATTTCACTGCAGTCAATGCAGCCATAAACTTTCATACCAACTCTTCCTTATTTGTGAACAATGGGTCCCCCTAGCTGGTTAGTCTAACATCACCATCACAAAATTTTCCTTGATGCACTCCAACTACCTCCCAGATTGCTTGTGCCTCCCAAAGTTGCCTTTCCACCACCTGTGGATATCCACATCCCCCCATATAGATATGCCCTTGATCATGTGCTCTTGACTTACAGGAGTCTAAAAATGTGTGCAGAACTGGGTTCAGCTTCTTCCTCTCCCTGACACCTCTTCATCAGCTATGATCTTTTAAAAATCGTGACAGTATTGATTTTACATACAAGTGATTTACCTCATTTACATACAAAAATCTGAGAATCGTCAACAGATGTTAAACTTTGTCATAATTTCTGAAGTTTCAAGCACACAACAAAGCTGAACAACCTACAGTCCTTGACTAGCAAAAACTCAGACATGTGCAGACCACAGGTGCCTGTGGGCCCAGGCAGAGTCTGACAATTTTAATCTTAGGTTCAGTGCCTCGGTTCTGTAGAAACTCCACTTTAGGAAATCTGTGGATTTTAACCCCATCTTTTAATCCTTTGAAATAGTAAATGAGGACACTGGATTTTTTCAGAGATACCGTATTTCTTACAGTAATGTGGTTCTATTCAAGGATGGCATTGTGAGGCAGCATCTGTACATATTCTCTCCTGAGTCTTTAGATCAATTGGGCTAAATTAACTTTAGCCCAAAGGTACTTTTCTGACTTGAAAATCCGACTTAAGATCTCTTTTCTGTGGATCAATACCAGTGCTAATGGTGACAAACATGAGACACTTGATGTCATTGCTCTGCCATCCTACTGCTTGTAGTAATTGTGCCTTAAACTCAAACATGAACCAACAAGAAAGAAAGCCTCATTCTATTTAGTTATCCCTACATTTACTCTGCAGTGGTAATAGAAACTAAATGTAGTCAGATACTATTTTTGTCTGGGAACTAAACAGCTCAGATACTGAATGCAGACAAAGAACTGTTCTGCTGACTAAGTTGCTTTTTATATACAGTCTTGTCTCATAGATGAGAGACACTTAAAGCAGTAGTTTTATAGGAATGGTCGACACTGAATTAGCAGAAAATTCAGTATGTCTCAGATCATATGTGGTGATGAGATAGACATGCACCTATGTTTGTCAGTGTTGTGGTGTTGCCTTTTTGGACTTGACTCACTCATGAAACCCTCTTTCTGGAATGAAGTTGCTACATTACTTTATAATTTTCATTATAACTGGAGATGCTACAAATGACTGTGTGAAATCTTCAGTTATTTTTTCATTGTAACAGGATATTTTTGATATTTTTGGTTTGATATGCTGTGTGTAAAGATGTAACAGCTATTTCTGACAGGTATTTGCAGGCATTATTGGTATAGCTATTATGGTCCAAGGATTTAAGCAAGACAAGATTTTTAGGTAGTGATAATATGTCTTATAAGAGAAATTGATACATCTGATAGGCACACAAGCTGTGATTCTGGTCTAAACAGAAGAAGCAAATGTCAATGAAAGCTGAACACAGGGTTTAACTAAATATGCACCAGTGAGACAGTTGTGGAGAAAGAGAGACAGATAGCATTGTCTTGCAGTCACTACCTACTTCTTTTCTCCTCTTCTGCACATAACCATGATCTTATTCTCCAGGGTAAGGTTCTGGAGAAAGGAAAATGTGATTTTCTTATTAAAATCACATTTTAATAAGAAATATTTCTTATTAAAAGATTTTCTTTAAAAGTTGATGCAACTTTTAATTACTTCATATTACAGACCTAAGTCAAAGATCTCTAAGGAGAAAGCTAAATAATGAACTAGAGAGAAACACAATGAATATTGAACAAGTCATACATTCCAGCAATAGCCATAAATCAGAGATTCTTTTTCAAAGCACAGAAGATCCCAAACAGAGACTTAGAACACAATACTCTTATACTTCCTGGATAATCACAACCCACTTAGAGAACACGTAATACACACTACTTGGCTTTTCTGTTGTGTATACAACCCTGGGGTCAGCTGTGCAGGACTTTTGCTATCTAGAAATGAGACTGTGTGAGGTGATCTTTTTACGATGGATGCCAAATTGCCATTGGTGGTTGAAATTGTCTTCTGTTGACTGGGAGCATTTTGAAGACAACTCTTAACAGCTTAATGCTCTTACTGTTTCATTTAACTAAAAAGAAAGGTTAAGAAATGGATTGTTGATGAAATCAGTAAGTCTGCCATTACCTAATGACAGCCATTTGGCAGCCTTTTGAAGGTAAAGGGATGGTGAATGGTACACTTGTCATTAATTTGTCAAGTCAACATATTAATGTGATTTGGGGCAAGTTAGTGGTTGTTCAGCCAAGCATTCATAGCTTCACTAAACCCTAGGAGTAGCAACAGAAATTGGGAAAGCCTGTAAGAAAGTTTAGTTTGGCAAAGAAGAGCCAAATAAAGGAGAACTCTGGGGGGAGACCTCCATCAGCTTGTATGATGGGGATAGTGAGCAGGGGAATTAGGTTATGGCAAGTCAGGAAATCAGCTAGGGGCAATAGTCAGACCCAGTAGGAGAGCTCTGAGGCAGGAAACAGGAAAGACTGTGAGTCTGTTGACCTCCCGTTTTCACAGTTCTTCTTTGATGAGCTCATAGGCCAATATCCTCATAGGTCTGCTAACAGTCAAAGACAGAAGTGTTTGTTTCGCAGGTTAGGGGCTCTAGTTTCTTTCATGTGGGTTTAACATTTTTATCGGCGTTGATGAAAGTTTCATTCATATGAGATGAAGAAAGCTGGTTCTCCCTCAAGTTTCCCATGTAATCAGAAAGATATAACTGTGTTTATGTTAAGGATAGAGGGACAGAGTGCTGCGTGTGGTGTCTTACTGCCTGCTCAGTCCATGACTTTTCCAGTAATTTGAAGGAATTAAACATTAAAAAAAAAAAGACTACAAAAGTCAGTTTAGTAATGACCATCAGTGTTCTCTAGATGCATTTCAGGAGTACAATGCATAAAATTTCTACTGCTTATGAGTAATAGAAATTAGCTGGTGATAGAATACTGGTGGGCTCTGCTAGCCTGCCCTTGGGTATTCATATTAATCTTATTTCTTTTTGGGTATCAGAGAGTACGCAAGGCACTGAGATGCCACATCCTGCCCTCAAACTTGTCTCCTAAAGTAACAGAAAAATAAAAAAGTCTTCTGCTTGCTGAGAACTGCATCCTGGTACTATATACTGACAAGTATAATCGTTTCAATATTGTTTAATCTTACCTGATCAACTCATTTGATTGAAATGGAGTTATTTACTGTGTTCCTTCCTTCCTGTTAGCCTTCATGTACACTGAGGTACTTCAAAAGCTAATTTATGTAGGAGCTTCCTAAAACATGATCTGCATGCATAGACATAGGTAAAGCTTTCACACACAACTGAATGCATTAATATATTTTGCAGGTGAAATTTAAAGCACTGTTTAATGCCAACTGTAGAATATACATGCAGTAAACAGGTATTCCTAGTTGTTTTCAGCTATGGCAAAGCTAAAACCAAAAAAGCATGTGCAAAATGTGCAATATGGTCCTGCAGGACTTGTATAAGTCACACTGAAATAGAATATTAATGTCATGGTTTCAACTCTGAATGGAAAATATCTTTTTTTCCTTTTTTCTATTTTTGTTTCTTTCAAATTAACAGTCAAAGCTTAGATACTAGTGGTGCACCAGATTAAATAGGTAATTTAACATGCATTACAATTTATCTGCAGATTGCAAGCATCCTTTTTTATGTCTCACTTAAAAGCGCTTTTTCTCTCATAGGTCCTTAGCAACTTCAACTACTAGAAGTGTCTTCTAGGGAAGGAGAAAATAGACAAGTCATAGGTCTGTTTTCTTTTCCAAATACTTTTTTTCTCTTCCTGTTCAACCTGAAGTTGACGGAAGCAAAGTGTTTACTTCCATGGAAAATTATGTCAGTGCAAAACCTTAGACAGCATAGGCTTTGTGGTTCTGATTTTGTACGGAATGCAGACTGGATGGACAGCTAACTACCTAGACTGAAATCTTCATCTCTGCTGTTCTGGTGCAGCAGTAAGTGTCTGTTGTCTCACTGTGGCTGACAAGGCACATACATCTTGAAAGTAGGGGGTGTCTTCATAAATATGCCTGTAAGCAAATAGATAAGGGAAAATGCTGTTCTTTTTTCAGAACAGCAAAGAAACAAGCTTCAAAAGGCATGCGCTGGCCTGTCCCTTCTAATTAAACCTTGGCTTACAAAATTCCTACAGCAGAGAAAATCTTTACCTTTATGGAGGCCAGTCCTCATGGAGCCAGATATCTATTTTTATTGTGGCTGGTAACAAAGTCATTATGAAGTGTTTTTCCATAAAAGGCAAATTGTCCATCCATACAAAAGGTGTTTCATTAAGGTAAGGAACCAGATATTGCAAATTGTGGAGGATGTTATTACATTTCTTTGCCTACAAAAGCAGCAAACACCTTGCCAACTGTACTACTGTCTTCTCATTACCTTTTATGACTTTTATTACGCTACTTCCTAGCCTCATTGTGCCAGCTGATGCAGAAGCAAAGAATAAAATCCAGATGCTTTGTAGCTGAGCCACTTAATATTTATTGGAGGGGCAGTCTCAAACCTGTAAGAAAAATTTGCATAAGAATGAAGATTTCTGTATCTCTCAGACATCAGTCTGAGCTGCAAAGAAAAAATATTTTAGCCTAAGCTAGTAGTGGTTTTGCCTTAGACAACATCTACACCAAACAGTCTGAGTCAGCAAAAAACCTGCTTCTAAGTTTTCCAGCATACTAGAACAATGAATGCAGGTTAGTCTCCCAATAAATATTGTAATAAGGCTGTTCCCCTATATGAACTGTTGTAAATTCTGGTAGAAATTTTGCTCCCACTGAAGTTTAGCAGGATTTTCCTACTGACTTCTGAGAAGCCAGTATTCCACTTAGCAATTCTCAGAGCTATTCCTGCCTTGCTGTCTCCCTCCCTGGAGTGAACAGGGAACACCTGTGCAAATACTGATGTTTAGAATAGATGCATTTGGTAAAATATGCAAGAGATTTTAATTTTGTTCTAGTAAAAAATTGGGAGGGCACATTTAATACTTGAGTTGTTAAGGTTTTTTTAATGTTGACTGTAGCACAGTATACATGCCTGTAAGCTGGGTAGTTTTTCAGTAACTTGGTAATACCACTGCTACCTTTTACTATTTTTTACTCTTTTTATTCTATCTCCTATGACTGCTACTATCGTAACAGAGAATCTAGAGGAAAAAACCCAAAACAACAAAAAAAAGGGTTCTAATTTTCAATGTACAGTACCCAAATATTTAAACTTTATGACAGCTGAAATTGCATGCTCAATACTTGTCAAAATGCCCCATCAATACTAGAAAGGATAGTTTTGACACTTGAGCGGTTGTAGAGAACAGCTTTCCTTGGAGTCACTGCAAGAAATAAGAATGAGAAAGCTGCATGAAAGGCAGAGGGAGAGGGAGCTGGATGACCCTCTTCCTACCTGGGAAAAATGATACCATCTCTGCCTTTTCAAAATGACCAAGTTAACATCAAAGAGAAAAGAACCAAGCAATATTGTTAGCATATGATTCCTACTGTAGTCAAAATCTATAGATTCATTCATCCTTCCCAATTTTATTTTAATAGCAACCTTATTGGATAATATATGTCTTTCCATTGCTTCAAAAATGCAGTCAATTGTACTATTGATAAATATTGCATAAGAATCAAGAAAATGAGGTTCAAGCAATACCAGAAAAAGACTTTTCTGTGTACACACCTGCACACATACATACACACACACATGTGTACAGAGGAATCAAAATTCAGGCTGATTATCTTCCTGAGCATGTTTAGGAATAGATATTATGTTGGTGGTAAGCATGATTTCTGATTAATGCCAGTGCTGGTATTTGAGGCTTTAAAGTAAGTATAAAAACAGTCCTTCGGGGAAGATGTCAGCTTCTTTTAACTTCCCTTTAATCTCTACTTCCCCAAAAAACTCCACATGTTCGCACCTTTTCTCTCTTCAGTATGTAGAAAATTTATTATGACAACAACTGGATTAAGAGATAAAAGCCAGTTAGGTTAAGCCTTACAATCGTAACTTTTAGGTCTGTTCAAAATCTCATAAAAGGAACATGTATATCATCTTGTAATCCGAAACATTTGAGTGAAAAAGCATTGCATAGTGCTCAGCCAGATCCTGAAGCTCTTTTCCCCTCTGATTCCTACTGAATACAGTCCTCAGAAGTACTGCCTTCAAGTGCCCTGGAAAAAATGATTCAGTTTTATCCAGGAATAATGTAGCTTGACAAAAGATTGTGTCAAGCAAACATCAGCAACTCAATATTTATGAGAATTCCACTGTTCAGGAACAAAACCTGGGTATATGGACTTCTGGTGTTTCATTGTTAGAAAAATAAACAAAAGGAGATGAGCATGGCTAAAGATGTGGCAGTTACTAATCAGCAGGTAGACAGAGGAAGTGCAATTTCTGGGATACTGACTCTTTTGAGAGTTTGTGGTTTTATCCAGCTGAGTGTCTGGCCTAAACTTGGCTACACGTTAAAAAAAGCAGATCTAATTTTTTGGCCTACGGTATCTAAGAAATTGTTTGGGAGAAACATGAAAGCCTGCATGAGCTGAACTGGAAAGTAAGCGGACATTGTGTAATAAATAGGAGTCACGAAGGTGACTGGGGAATAACATTTTCCATTACACCAATCCAAAGCAGAAAACTCAACCACGCGTTTCTTTTTCCTCCCTGTATGATCTCCTTCTCAGTTTCTCAGAAAGGCAGTTACTATACTCAGATGTAGCTTCATTTTTCATTTCTTCTGCAAATATTAGCAAACTGAACCATGAGACTAAGTTTGTCATCTTCAGCACTTTCAAAAGAACATAAAACTGCCAGGAGTTCATGGTGGTTCAGGGCCTTTGCATTTATGAACTTGTGCAGAGATTAGAAGTGAGCTCCAATACAAACACCTCTTTCATTAGGCTCTCACTGATTGTGACAATGAAATCAATTTTTCAGAAAGCATGCCATTAATGAGTAAACTTACCTTGTTCCCAAGAGGGCTATCTATGTTAAGATGGATGCTGATTTTAGATACTTAAGAAGAGAAATCATTGAGGAATAATTTTTTTGCGGTAGACAAGGCAGAAGACAGTTTGCTCTCTTCTGCTGATGACTCAAGAGGATGGGTGGCTACATAGCAACCTGTTCCCAGAGAAGAAGAATATTTCTGATGCTAGTCTATGGAAACTGCCCCTTTTTTCTGTTTCTATTTGTATGTCCCCACAGTAGTTACTGTAGCCAGTCTCTAATATTGGGTGTATAGCCCTGGATGTAGATTAACTTTTGACATATACACGAAAAAGATTATAACTAGCAACTCTCACAAGCCTCAGAAGTGGACTTCAATGCTAAGCTGCTTCACTAAAAGTGCCTACTTGTGTCAGTCAGTAGGAATTTTGTGTGCAGGACATGCATCTAACAGACAGCAGCAGAACTGACATCACAAAGCTGTTGACAATAAACTGAGAACTTTGAAGAAAGATTCTACTCCCAAAATATCTAGGCTTCCAGGTCACAGATGCCGCTACTGCTTCTTTGGAAATGCAGTTCTACTTACTCAAACTTAAAACATACTGTTTCAGTATAACAATATTCTTCTCCTTGCATGGAGGAGCCTTTAAAGCTCACTCATTTAGCTCCTGATCTCATTCCTAACTGGAATTTCTTTGCCTTGCACTGTCATAATTGTTTTTTATAAATTCTAAAGTACCTTTTCAAAATTAGTTTATATTACTTTTTAAATGTAACCTTTGCAAATTCATTAATTGTTAAATTAATGATAAGAGAACGGATTTTTTTCTTTTTTTAATATAAAAAAGCATTTTACAAGGGCACAATATACTACTGCTCTGCAATTCCCTGGCCTAGACAGAATATGCTACACCAAGAATCATTCTGTATGACCACAAAGTTGCCATGCTTTGAGGTCAGGAGTGCTTGGAGATAATCTGGACATCTCAAACATGACACTGCTTTACGTAATGCAGACACACGCTAATTCCCATTTTCAATAATCCAGGCACTTAGGTTTTACAGTCTTGAAAGTGGAGCAAAGCTTTTGTTACAGTGAATCTTAGTGCACTGAATCATCTATAGGATTACAAAACTTCATTGTCATTGTGAAGGTTCATCTTGGAAAAAGCAGGAAATATTTAGTCCTGTAATTCTTCTAAGGGCCTAGTTTGGTCCCCTCTGCAGGACTAAACCTGTTGATTTACAGAATAAAGTAGAATGGGATCTTGGCTCAATGTGGCTGTCTCCCACATTGTTATGATGTTCTTTCAGGACACACACTGCTCTTTGCTGGAATGATGTTGTGAGCATGCGTGTGTGAGAGAGCAACCAGTACCTAGCAATCAACATGCAATAGCATTAACTCTTGCTTATGTATTTATGCCAACAGACTGGGTCTTCTGAGTGCATAAAAAGTAAGATCATCTATTGTTAATCCATGTTCATCTACATCAGCTTCTGATCTTTTTGTCTAGACTCTGTTTGTTATCTGCTGAAATTGTCAATGGCAAAATGTTCACTGGGCAATATTCATGAGACCACTCTTTACTGTTTTAGCCATGAACAAGTCAGTTTAACTTCAGAGATCTTTTTCGTGATCTTCTTTGATTGCTTTCCTGATATTGCTTTTTTCCTGATCCTCTTTGACTTCATATGGGTACCTCATTGTTTTTCTTCAACTTAAAAAAGTTTGTGGCATATTGTTTCTGTGGAGTAAATGACCAAACTGCTAATATTTTTAACAAACCTGAGCTGATTCCAGGTGGAGCTGCCAGGTTAAAGTTCTGTTTCTTTTCTAAAAGGTACAACATCTACTCAAGCCTTGACAGTTGCAATCTGGGCGAGGTGCTGCCACTGTGGGTAGACAAATGGCTGGGCATTCCTCAAGCATTGCTCTGTTTCTTGAGGCCATGAGAACAGGTTCCATGGGAAGCATGAGCAGAGAATGGATTAAAGCTGCTCTACAAGAGGAGAGGAGATGTGAGAGTAGAAATTGAAGTGGTTTAGTTGTTCACAGTTTTGGAAACAGTACAAAACAGGGTCCAGAGTGTGGCTTCTGCTGCCTATTTAATTCTGTTATTTAACAACTGTCTTAAAACACTTGAACTCCTTCTCCATAGATTATGATAACTTTAGCCACTTTATAATTTTAACTATTTTTAGTGTAGAAAATAATGCATATAGTATGTTCTTATTTCTTATTGGCTAGCTTTGGGAACCACTAGTAGACACACTGAATAAATTCAGCCAAACTGACACTACATGTGTTCAGTAAGTGAAAGCTTTCTTTGTATCAGGGCTGTCTATCTGACCTGTGCAAACCAAACTGAGTCTCAGTTCCACTGCTGTTGGGTAGGGGAATGTGACATCAGTCGGCCTGATGCCATGGCAGAGAAGACAAGAAGTTTCTGGACACGGTGAGAAAACAATATTCTTATCGGTATAACTTGCTTTTCCTGATCACAACTGGATCACAAGTAGATGTTCACAAGTGAAATAATCAATATGTGACCACTGCCTCCTTTTCCAGGACTTAAAAATTATTTAAGTTAACTTTTCTGCATTGACTTTATACTGCACAATTTAAAGATGTCTGAAAGTCCCTGCAAGTTGAACTATTAGTCAATCAGTTTGCTGGCAAGTGCTAAAAATATGTACAAGGACTACAGTTCATACTAAGTTAAACACTAATGTAACACATTAATGAAGTGAGTTCTATTCAATAACATTATAAGGAAAAAGAATAGCATTAGGCCTGAATAAATTCTGCTTTTTGAAAAGCTGAGTGGTCTTATAAAAAGGTATTCTTGAATTTTCAATGCAAAATTATATATGAATATAAAGGCTCTGTTTAGTGGGTATATGTACATATGCAAATATGTATGCATAAAAATTTTAATTCAGAAGTAATGCTGATAATATTAAAATGCTATTTATACAAATATATCTTGAAGTAGTATGAAACTTCACACTTGCATCTTCATATGAATACCAATAATGTTCAGTGCTATCTCTAGTCTAGCTGTCTCTGTCAATAATTTTAAAACCTTTACTTCTTCTGGAACTGCATCAAAAGTAATTTCTTCTTACATGGGAATGTTTGTCACAGTGCAAAGGATGTGGACAGTCTTGTGAATATGTGTATTTGCACATGCTGAGTCCCTCACCTGCTGATTCCTGTAAGATGTCCTTCCTTGATGAAACTCATGCTTCCAGTGATGTACTTAGTTGTGTTCAGCAGTCACTTGGAGTATTCATAGAGACAGCAAATCCAGAAAATTTGTACCAAGCTGTTTCTAGGGGATGAAAAAAAAAATAGTTTTTGATTTCCAGAAAAGTCATAAATTTTTAAGTACGTTTTGTATGTGTTGTAGATTGGACTGGTGGCACCATCTATTAAAATTGCCCAGAAGTTCCATTACAAAGTCATTTTTCTGTTGCTTATAACTTTGCCAGACTTTAACTATTTGGCCTGAAATTTTGCATACTGGGTATCTGCCTCAGGCTGAATCTTTCTGGAAAATTTCAGTCAAAATTACTATTTTTATGAACAAAATCAGGGGAAAATACATCATTCTGTCCATATCAAAATATTCTAGTTACTTGTTTTGTGTGAAATTTTAACAATTTGAAACAGAAACACAAAATTCGGCAGGGGTTTGCAGGGACCTGCAGACTCCTGCAGGTCTGCCTGATGGAGAGCAGGCGTCCAGCCTGTGCTCTTTGTTGTAGATGAGGAACTGCATCTTGAATAAATTAAGAATCTTTTAAAGAATAACTTTTTTGGGGTTTTTTTTGGTTTTTTTTAAGAAAATATCCTAGTCTGCAAACGTTGAGTAGAGGGTTACTAGGCTTCTGAAGTCACAGATCTGACAGGCTCCTATGTGAACTGATCAAGATAGCATGTAGTGAGCTGGGCTTTTTTTGCACTAGATCAAGTCAAGCTCTGGTACCAAAGTGCTTGAAGTGAGGCCTCAGCACTCTCCATTTCAGTCTCCTTGCTCAGGCAGTGTAAAGGACAAAGTTTTCTCTTTCTGCTACAAAGATGGCCAAATATGATTACAGGAGCAGTGTGTTAGGACAAGGAGCTTGGTGGACAAGATTGACTCAAAGCATCTGTCTGTAAGGGGGGAAATGGAGATCACAGGAACAGGGATACAAGAAAATATGGCTGTGGGGTGATTGGACTGATGCTGAGTGAGAAGGTCTAATTTTTTGGACTGGAGGTTGAATGACAAAGGACTGTGAAGGGAACTTGAAGGCAAGAGTCCTGTGGAAATAGTACTGTGCAGTCTTGTAACTAAATATTGTCATAATGCACATACTCAGCAGTGCTGCATTACAAATACAATTTTGACATTTACTAATAGAAATGGAACTGGTTTTATACTTTAATGTTGTATTTTAGTGTGCAATATAAACAGATGTTGTGGTTTCCAGTGTTAGGCTCTCATGACCTTCTGGAATTGGAAAACCAAACTTTATAACTCATGGGAAAACTGGTAGGCTTTCCTTCCGATTTATATGATGTTCACGTCATAACTCATTCAAGTGGTAATATATCAGATTTCATCTTCTCACTCATGACAGAAAGTGCCATCCTGGGCTTGAAACTCCAGATTAATCTTGTTTCCAAAGACAAAAGCTAATGAAACGCTTCAAGTCTTTTTTTTTTTTTTTTTAAAGTGAAAGGCATTTATCTAGGCTAGAGTAGTGCCTTCCTCTGGCAAAGGATGCATTTCATTAATATGGGAAGAACTCATGTTGGATGCATGGAGTTATAAGTGCTGAGATACATGATTTATAAACCACTCCTTGTCTGCAGCAGTTTAAAACTGGCCTCAGAAACTAAGTCAGGGCTATTGCGATTTAGCTGTTGAAATTGGTTCCTTCACAGCCTGTGCTGTACTGAGCAGGAAGGAGTCTAAACCAACTTATACTTCAACAACTGGAGACACTTATTGAATGGTTTAGGTTAGAATGGTCCTTGGAAGTCATCTGGTCCAAACCCCTGCTCAAAGAATGTGTTAGTAGAAACTCAAGAAACCAAATTAGAACCTTATGCAGAAAACAAAGCAAAATGTTTTTAGACATTTTAACTAAATACTGTTTTTCATATAAGAAATCAATCCCTTTGCAAGAAAAACACATTTTTGAGGTCAAGAGTTCTGTTTATATCTTATGTCATATGAGAACAAACAATGGGGGAGGAATTATGAAAATTCTTAATACAAGAAACACGAAGTGTGAGATTCCTAAAAACAGCTGTTCTGCTATTAACATTCCTCAGACACTAAACAATTTTCAAAGTGGCTTTAAACCTTGCCAAGTTAATTGCCATTGTAGCGGGGTTGGTTAGGGCAAAGACTGTTGGAAATGGGGTCTTATTATTGTTCATGAGTCAAATGAGGGCAAGTCTTAGCTAATCTCTGAACTGCGAGGTTAAGTGTTTGACCCCATCAGGTTGTAAGGAAGGCAAAGAGCACAAGAGACAAAAAGAGCTGCTGGGTTAAGGAGCAGTAGTTCAATCATACTGTCTTCCACATAGTTGCACAAATATAAAAAATGTAAAGAAGAAGAGGAGAACTCAGTTCTAGGGTATCACAAGATAACATCTGAGGAGAAATTGTTTAACAGACACAGGTCTTGTCTTTGAGAAGCCGATAGTATCAGCCATATGCTGTAGATATGGAGATGCCTCTGAACAACTTAAAAATCCTTCACTAATATTTTCTTCTGATTTGTGTTTAATGAGACTGTTTGCAGTTGTATGTAAAGCATCAAATACTGTAATATAAATATCATAGCATATGAGCTTTCAAAACCATTTAATTGTTAATGATGCTTAATAAATTATTAAATTTAGAGCATATTTGACATTTTAATTTATTTCAATTTTTTGTTGGTCTGTACATTTTTCATGAATTACCTCTGTACCCAGGACAGGTCTTAGTTAATCATTGCTAAAAAAAACCCCAAATGTTTAATTATAATTAAATAAACAGACTAATCAGAGCTGCAAACATATGTTTATTTGTGAAAGAGAAGCGGTGATTTTGATTTAATAGGCTACAGTCTGTAAGTTAAACTGTCAGCCCTTCAGGTAAAAAAGTGTAAGCACTTTGTTCAACATACTCTTGTCTAATAATGCAGTCTTTTGTCTCATTACAAATATCACATTACTGGCAGTCTGAGACCAATAGGTATTTTGTTCCACTCATGACTGCCAGAGAGCTTTTTAAAAACAGCTCCAGCTTAGTGACGTCTTAGGACAAGGACCCTCAAAACAGGCATTTGTTATCAAGGAAATTTCTACTGATCATGTAGCCATAGGACTAGATTATTAATCCCTCCTCCTCTTTCTTATTTTCTTTTACTGTTTACCAGTCTGAACTCATGTGCAAAACTGTCATTTCTGGAGCTTGTATCAGTCAAAATCATATCAACCAATAATCAAACTTACAAACTAAAATAATATTGTTTCATCAACAGGAAAATAGTTACTATTGCTAAGGAAAATATTATTCACCCTGATTGACTTCAAGATCAGCTCTAGATGGCTTCAGTTTGACCTGTTTTCTCTTTCATTGGATTTATTGTTCAGACATCAACATTTTGTGGATTTCAGATTGTTTTTAACTGTCATCAAAAAACACACAGTTTGCCAGGATTGGTTTTTGTTTGTTTATTTTCTTGGTCTGCAAGTTAAAGCTGAGGGCACACTTTTAGATTCAAGCATTATGAAGTAAGTGAAAGTGGATATCTGCTGCCAGTTACTAATGTAAGGTAGAAGACTTGAAGAGTTTCATTTCTTTTCCCTATGATTGATCAAGGTATAGAAATAGATGTAATTTCTAGAGTAAGATTTTTTTTGTTTGTTTTTTTCCCAAATAAGTGCTTTTGATCAGAGCTGATTAGGCATAATTTTCTTGTCATGCAGCATTTTCAAGTATTCCATACCCAGGTAAAAATGAAAGAGGGAGTAAAAAAGAAAAAATGAAAGGGATGTTTCACCCATGTGTAAACAATGCTATCCAAGCCATTGAAGTACCTGCTAACAGAACAAAACCAGCTAAATATCCTGATCCAAAAGACCATAAATTCCTGATCCAAAAGACTATACTGGATCTGCACATCCTGGGCAGGCTCCCCTTGCTGTGGGTCTTGCCTCTCCTCAGTCCAGCCTGGGGAGCAGTCCAGAGTGTGCCACAGCTCCTTTGGAGCCCCTATGCACAGGTCTTGACCAGGGCATACGCCTGAAGTGCTGCTAAGGGCTGGAAGGCAGCCCAGGGAAGGCCTCCCTCGGTGTGTCCGGACGAAGTGTTCCATTTTGTAGGATGATTAAATACTCTTGGAGGCAGGGGCTTGACCCTTAGGTGCCCAACCAGCAAAATCATCTGTTTGGACTTGCAGAAATAGTGACATTTTTGAGGGCGGGAATAACAACAGCTCTTGCAAATCTCAAACAAGCTGCTGCCAAGAGTATTGGATGAAAATTCATTTTGTATATTCCTTTGTTGGACTTGGTTCACCCGGCTGCTTGACATCTGCACATCTATTCATCATCTTAGCTTGCTTGGAAAACAATGGAGCACGTGGTGCTAAGCAGAAATGAAGTGCACTGCTCTCCATGGGAAGCTGGTTCCTTGGGTGGTATGTGTATGCATCTACATGTCACATGCTAGCCTGAAGCTAACACTCCTAGTACCACTGCAGACTGACAGCCTGAGTATCCATTATCATCCTGGAAATTAAATGCATTTTTACACCTATGTCCCTTTACATTTGTGAGCAGCCAGCCCAATTCTGAAGGACAGGCTGCATCCTCAGGCTTGTGTGAATTAATGTTCCCTGCATCCCAGGGCAATCTGTCAAATTCCTGTATTGATACATTAGTCCAGAACTTGTTTTGGAAACAAGAGCATTCAATCATGAACAGAAATAATGGGAATCAAAAAATACTGTGAATGAGTCTTGCAGTATAATGTGATGTAGAAAGGAGGAACTGTAAAGGGAGCCGAAGAAATGGGTGATACAGATAATGCAGATGGGTGAGAGAATAGTCTTTGAAGTAAGTAAATGATTGCATTTTCAAGGCCCAAGAGAAAAACAACAAACTCACCAGGCTGAAAGAGTCTGGCTGAAAGTTGCAGGTATGCAGGTATGCAAGAAAGATTATCTTAATACTAGCACATGGAAAGACACTTAGATACAGTCTTGATGTGGGAGTTCAGAGTGGGTTTAAAAGGGTGAGATTTTGCATTGTGTGTGAATCTGTGATAATTCAGAGAGTAATTTCTGACCAGAAATATGTCAGGGTTTTTTTTGATTTATCAGGACAGCCACCATCCATAGGAGGATATGTGTGGTGTATTTCAAAGCAGAAACCTGCAGTGTTAGGAAATAATGTGGCAGAACATGAGAGCCCACGTGTAAGTGCGTGGCAGAATGTTTTCAAGCCTTGAGAAGACAATCTTCTTTGCAAATAGACAGTAATAAGTAAAAGGTGTGGATGATATTTTGGTCACATATTCATTCATGGCTGAAGTCTTGGAAATGTCAGTATTTGTAAAGCCTGGTAACAACAGGTCTACCTGTGTCACCTTCTCTAGACCTGCTCAGATTTGGGCAGAAATTCACTTACAAAATTTTCTGGAATCTTATCTCTGCTGTCAGAAGAATTAAAGTAGTGCCTAAATTTCCCCACCTGGAAAGCCAGTTGGCTTTCTCAGCTGGAGAGCAAGTGGAAGCCAACTTGCAGGCAGATCTGATGATTAAGGAATTTGGGCTCAAGTGTAAATTCAAAACTCAGGCTAATATGACAGCACAGATGCAGCCAGAGCTAGCAGCTGATCTCAGAACTCTGTTCATTAACTTGCCACATGCTGGGTGTTTTCTTTGCTTAGTGCACTCTACAGTTTGGTCTATCGCTGCATTAATACCTTTGTGAAATCAGTGGGACTTAGTGAAATTAAGTTGGAATAACACAGCAAGGAACAGGATGCTCTTATCTTTGGATATTGCCTGTTACTAATTTTTCATCTATCTATTTGCAAATAATAAAAGTTATGACAATGCAAAAAGCACTGTGAGGCTTGGGAACTCCCTGGAATGCCTGTGAGATGCATATGACACCAAAGCAATAGGATAAAGCATAGCAGAGATTCTGCTATGGTATTTTCAATCTTTTGAAGTGTCAGAAATGTTAACTGGTATGCAAATGGGTAGTTCCATATCCTCAGTGAATTCAGGTTTTAATTACGTTTCTCAGCTTCTTGGCTATATGACTCTCAGTGCTGCTTTGAATTTTAAGCAGCAGTTTAGTTTCTCTGGGAGAAGTTGTCTGTCTGCATAGTGATAGCAAAAAGATGGTACCTTTTGCTGACATGCAACGGTCAAAACTCTCTTCTCATACATCTCCTGAAGATAAGGTTCCTTTTTATGACGGGAAAAAAGTGATTTCAGGCGTCGTATCCAAGAATGCTTTGACATATGTGGGGTTTGACTCTTAGTTCAATTTTAAGTCATAAACAAAATTCCAACTTTAAATCATATGTGGAATCCCTTTTATTTTAATAACAGCACTTCAAAGTGAACTCTCTGTTACAGTCTTTGGAAAAGATTGCACAGCTTTAGATTTACATTTTATCTGGATAAGCTCTAACGCATGACAGTCATCTGCAAGGATATATTGCTTATATCAGCGTTTTACATTTTTCATTAAATATGAACTCAATCCATTTTCTGAAGAAGAGACAGACGAAAGAATGTTAATGGTAGGGACACTCTTTTGACTGCTGTTAAAATTCGTAATTTCCCAATGCAAATTCTAGAGGGACCAACTGGTGTAGCGCTCCACTTTTCCTGCTGCTGAAAGCAGGGATGAACTGGTGAGAAACACAGTCAGAGAGGGCAGCTTGGGCAGCAATAACCATGACATGATTGAGCCCAAGGTCCAGATGAAGGCTGAAAAGGGAAGTAGCAGACTGAGAGACAAGAATTCAGGGAATTGCTAGGCAGAATGGTGTCCTGGCAGAAAAAAAGTGACCAAGAGAACTGGCTGATTTTTAAGAAAACTCTTTGAAAGCTCAGGAACAAACTATCCTGTTGTGCTAGAAGATGGGGCATTTCAGCAGAAGACCTGCTTGGCTAAGTAAGGACTTCTTAGTGAAAGGGATCTAAATGCAGCTTACAACTACCTGAAGGGGAGATAAGAAAATACCAGAATCAAACACTTCTCAACAGTGGTAGTAAGCATAAGAAGAGAAAGTCAGCACAAACTGCAGCCTAAGAGGCTCAGACCGACCAGAAAAAGAAACTTTTAAACCAAGTGAGTAGCGCAGCCCTGGAACCCAGACAAAAGGTGGCAATCTCCGTCCCTGGAGATTTTCAAGATTTGGCTAAACAAAGCCACAGGTGACCTGAGCTGCATCTGCTTTGAGAAGGACGTTGGAATAGTCAGCATTTCTATGATTTTAGAAATTTTCTTGGACAAGTAAAGAACCCATCTCTCTACCTTTCTTGATTGAGTCTTGAACCTAACTGAGCCGGGGATTGAGCTGTTGAGGAGGGAATGGAACATCCTGCCTCCTTGGTTCTCAATGATCCTCACCATGGTGTGCGAGACTGAGAGCAGCTCCCTATCAACTTACTGTCCAGATGGAGGCTGTGCTGAGCATGCAAAGCAGCAGACTGTCAGGCACTATGGGGAACTTCATTGGTAGATTTCTTATTTGTAGAATAATCTCGTACTGATTTGGGGCTCTGTTTTGTCAAACCCCCCATAAGTGCCTAAGTGTTTTGATGTATCTAGGCCAAAGTTCCTGCAAGGGACAGTGGAATATAATATGCTAGTTAGATTAGAAGCCTGAGCCTCGGAGAAAAAAAACCAGAACACACACAGTAAAGAAACCAACAGCAACAGCTATCTATTTACTTATTACCAAAATTTTTAAAGGTTAAATTTTTCACGGAAGTTTAACATTAAAAATGTTCTGTAAGTTGCCTTTTGAAAAGTCCATTGTAATTAGAGCTTCTCTCACCTGACAGCTCAAGCTTTTTCTCCATCCAGTCTCTGATTTCTGACTGTACATTCCTTCATTATTTGCAGTACTTGCTAATTAAGTGCTATCTGCAAACTTGGAAGTCTTTGCTTTCCACATCACTGTCTCAATTATATTTGTGTAAATATTTCAAATCTGGACCTCTAACACTGACTCCTGTCATCTTCTACTACTGACATTTTAGTTTGAATACTTTCCATTTATGACTACAGTAGATTTCCTACTAATGCAGCCAAATTTATGTTTAAGCATGCCAGTTTTCTTCCTCTCCTATGACTAGAGCTGAGGAGCTTAGTAGCAAAAATCAGGTAGATTTCATGCATTTTTTTTAAATTAATCAAAATGGGTTTTTGAAGAAAGCTGTCTGCTCCTTTACCTCTGCTAAAGGTACTCGTTGCTTCTGAGATTTAAAACTGAATTTCTCATGTGAAATGCATTGCCTTATATAATTTTTCTCACCTATTCTAAATACTTCTTGTGGCATTTCTTCATGCTTAAGACAATATTTCCTTCTGCATCTAGGCATGCGTGACTCTGTATGCCTCTGACTATACATGCTTACATACACAAGCACATATTCAGGATTTAGTAATATTCTTTGTAGGAAATGAAACTTTTTTTTTCTTGGATATTCCCTGTCCTTTAAATGTACATCTTGAAAATTTCAAATTATGAAAATAATCTTACTTCCTACAAAACTCTCTACAGTGCAGGTGTGCTTGTGTATAGGCCAACTGATCAATCAGCCATCCATTCAAACTACTTCAAGAATCTGCACATCCCTAAGGATCTGTGATGTCCCAGAAAAGCTGCAGTTTTACAGATGGAGCTTCTTCATGGCCTTGATTCATGTTAAATATCCTTGTCTTGTTTATGCTTCTTCAATGTTTGCCTCTAAATATACTTTTCTTGGCTGCACTTTAACGTGTGCTTCTATATTTACATTACTGATGATTTATATTAAATGCCAAAGTTTATTTTCTTATTTGAAGAAAGTATACCTGTTTTTCACCATGTAAGGATCTAAACTTAATTCTTTAGGGGTACGGAGCAGTTTGTAATTTGCCACAAATAAAAAGGGAAATCACTACTGTTATGAAAAAAGAGAATTATTTTTAAGAAGGATTGCCAGATCCAGCACTTCACAGGCTATCCTAAAGAGTCCATGAAACTTAATGCTAAAAAATTTTCTGAAGTGTAAGTATATATGCATACTTTATATATTGACTGAAATACTTTGGCACATAAAAGACAAAGAAAACAGGATATTTTTACACAGCATTTTGAAAGAAAGGTTGGAGACAAAGTTCATTTAGAGTATTTAACAAGTGCTGTCCATGTTAAACATGAAACATTCTGCCAAGCAAAAGCGACAAATTAGACAATTATTTTCATTAAAGTGTCTTTTAACAAACAAAAATCATATTCCTGGAACTGCCTTAATATGTAGTAAGAATATGCTAGACAGAGAGATTTAATTGCTTCTCTTTTTTCCATAACACAATCATTTACACATAATTCAAAAGCCAGTGTCTTGTACAACTCTCACTAGTTCACTTCAGCCAACTTTATATTCTTATGAAGAAAAGAGTTTTTATTTTGTGATGGTTTGATTGTCAAGTATGGCTATTTCATCAGGTAGCTGACAGGTTATCTTATAAGTTAAATGGTGGTTCTGCAAATAAAGAAGTTATAAGCCCTGGAAGATAGGGATTTTCACTGCGCACCTCACAGTATGTGACTTAATTAGAAGCTGCATGAATATCCTTTTGCATCTGTACTTTAGCAGAGCAATACAGTGCAGCAGTACTTCATGCTTCAGGTGTTTCCATTGACTGCATGGGCTATAGTTATCAGATGAGACTGGGGCTCTGCTTACATGCAAATGAGGTTCTCAAGTGTTTTTTTTTGACATTAATAAATAAATAAATATGCTAAACTAAAACTGCAAAAAAGAGTCCATTTTGAGACAAATCAGTGAGCTTATCTACCTGACCCACCACAGCAATATAGCTGCTGGAGGGGTCTCAATGCAGAGAGTTAAAAAATGAGGCAGGGTACATGGAAACAGTGTGAAGGCCTCTTCAATAACAGCACATAACCACAAACTGTCTTTGAATGACTAATCATGGCTTACACGTAGATAAGGCTTTTGACTGTAATCCACGTCTATTCTCTGGGGCTTATCTGGGAAGCATGGGTCTTGTGTGTTTCAGCCACTTCCAGATAATATGAGGAGTGTGTCTTCTGCTACCTAAGTATTAGCTGGAGAAATATCCTACAAGAAGTTGTGTGGGGGATAGCATGCTTTACCCTATTGTTCTTCAGTCTGCTTATCTGGTTTATACAGCTGCACACAGTGGCTTTGGCAGGCAGAATTCCCATGGGTGTTATCTGTCAATAAGCAACATCACTTGTTGCAATTACATGAGAACCCGCTGTCATGTGGGGTTGTGGGACAGTTGTCCCCTAAGGCTATGTCCTAAAGCTATAGAGAGGTTACGTCTCTATACAACTTTCATACGATTAGTTTAATAATGTATTATGTGCCATGCTTCTTGGACGTTCTGTTGTGCTCTCTTTTTTGCTATCAAAGAGCTATTCAAAGTAAACAGTGACCTCATCAATACTGTCTGAAACTTACAGTAAATGGAAATCTTCCAAAACCATAATAGAAACCATATTTCAACAGATGTAAAAAGGAAGATGAGGAGTGAGAATTAACTTGGATGGGAATGCTACAGTACTTGATACTTGACTTGGCTTTGGTCAACATCATCTTTTTAGCTAGGTACAGTATGCTTTTTTAATGGGAGAATCGAGATTAAAAAAAGAACAAGAAAATCACCAGTGCAGTTTCTGCTATAACATTTATGACTTGGTAAAGAAGATAAAAATAATTTTATCCACAGAAGATAAAAACAAAGCAGGAAAAAGTTGGCCTGCAGGAGAGAGGAGCATGATTACTGTCAGGACCAAGATTTTCAAAGCTCTGTAAGTGTTTAAACAAACACAATTTCTTATAAAGGTATTCAGTAATCTATTCATCCATGACCTTTAAAATGCCAACCTTTCAAAAAGCATGCAGGGATTGCTAGAACAGGAACAGAGCTGCTATTCAGGCATTTTTAGATTGATCACAGCTCACAAGCCAAGTAAAATAAAAGATCCTATCAGAACATCTTTGTATTTCAGACACCATTAAGCTGCAGGTGCTTGATTTCCATACAACTCAGAGACACACTTGTCTTTGCCTTCTTGATATATCTGGATTCTCTTCAGCCCTGAAACTCTCAGGAAATTGTCCAAGCTACAATCATTTTTCTTTTCTACATGAAGAAACTTACTTGATTTAAAGAAAAACACCAGAAGTTTACACTCTGATTCAGGATCTGCACATTCAGCAAGTGTTTACAATTTAAGTACCTGTTTATAATTTAAGTACTTGCTTGAATGGTAAGCTTTTAGTGCCTTGGATTCCTACTGAATATCTTAATTTTATTTATTTTATTTTATTTTTCTTTACCAGCAGATTAACATCTCATGTAATAAATTCTAAGGCTAGCTGCCTTTTCTCTTGCAATATTAATGTATCCACATTAACGATCACATTGATGTGATTTCCATCACATCGGTAGAAACCTCTTACCAAAGTTGCTCATCACTGGTGCAACTTCCTGTCAAGGAGTCCTTGCTGTTGTGTAATATAACCAAGCTTACACCCATTAGGAAAGAAATCTCAATTAAAATATCATATAAAATATACTAATGACGTGGTACATTCACTATGAAGACCTTATTTACAGTATTTTGGCTAACACCTTGATTTTCCTTATCTAATTTTGAAATCCAGAAAATATAAAAAAAATATGCTGTGGAAAATAATATATAAACTTTATGAAGACATGGTGTAATATGCAATCAAAAGTGTATTTATGATACAGACATGTATTACTATATTTATTTTTCAGTTGTATATTTTATACCTAGAAGCCACAGACATTCTAGGTAGATGAGATTTATTCCTCAGAGTGTGAAGGATGTCTAATAAGTATTCAACAGGTTTAGTATATTTCTGGAAAATGTGTGGCACCTTAAGAAAGTTGTCATAATTTATAGCATTAGAAGAGCAGTATTTTATTTGGGTTTGTTTTAAATAATCATTAAAAATTCAAGAAATCTCATTAGAACATACGTGCTTTACTGTTAGTGTCGACTCATGGTCTGTTTTTATCACATTTACAAACCATACTCTTTTGTGGGCACTCCCCCAGCTTGAAGAACATGCTAGTTTTGTTCCCAGTGACCTTTTAATTTCAGAAGAAGGTAGGAAATGGGACGTCAGATGGGCTGAGAAGGGTGTACAAGAAAGCAAGATTGGACAGCATGATAAATAATTGGATCAGCACTGTTGGCAGCCATCCTGGCAAAGAAACCTATCAGTGATTGTGTGTAAATGTGTGTGTGTGTTCGCATTATTCTCTACAACCAGTAATATATATTCTGCTAAACATTAATTTTCTTGATAGCCTGAAAAACACCAATATACTAAGTATTAAGATTCTGATTCAGAAGAGGTGAAGTTGTTTTAAAGCTGCATATGCTCACATAACTGTCCTCAAATTATATTTTTTGGAGAATAGGGAGAATTACATTACTTTTTATGGGCCTCAGAGCATGAAGGCAAAAAGCTTTTCCTTGGAACAAATCCAAAGTATTTTAAGTATGTGGTACTTTATGTCCCTATTCCATGTTTTTCTATATTTTTCTCCCCCCATCCCTAGCTATATATGACAGGATAAGTGCTCTTCTATGCATAGGGGGCCTGGAGGAGAGAGATACGCGAAGCTGGAATTCAACTTGACAGGTTTTAGTAAATAAACAGTTCTTTCTTTTCCATTTTAGAATCTGTATTGGTTCATCCTCTGGGAAGTCCTTTTCCTCCCACTCTTTATTGCTAAGAAGCTGTATAGAAAGTTTTCCTTTCTTCAGTCCTCTCATCATTGCTTTCTTTCAACAGAATGAGTCATCGTTGCTCTGGATTCCCTGTGCATGCTGTCACAGTTCTGCAAACAAACTTGCTCTCATGTTAGTCTGACATCATCTTTATTACATTTTTATTGTCACTGACATTAAACAGGATGGACCAAAGAAGACTACCTGTGTCTTGTCACTTCAGCAGCACTTGGACATCATACTCGCATACTTTCTACTATATTTCTCCTTTGACGCCATTCCTCTTCTAGGAAAACAATATAGTAAGTCAAACACTTCATAGGTGTAAGCTTTTTCAGCTAGCTTCTGTTAGGATTTACATATCATCACATTTATCCATCACATATCAGCTCAGATGATCTCAAGGCATAGAGACAGTATATTTGCACTTCTGTTAACTTCTGTGAAAGAAAACATCTTGTCTAAGTAACATGATTCACAATTTAACATCTCTAGTCTAATAAGGATGACTGCTTTTACTCACTTCTGTCATCCCTTGGCTCCATCATCCCTGCTGGTCTGGAATTTCATGAGGTACTGTATCATGTTCAGAAACCAGCAGTTACTCCAGTATATTTTACTGTAAGGCAAGGACCCCACTTGTCTTACAGCTTTATCAGAGTTGCACTAGGATGCAAAATGGCTTTCACAAAAACTCCTCGGTGGTTCTTTGCTGTGAACTTCCACTGTGTGGTGTGTTAGTCTTGTAATGGTCCTGTGCTGTACTCAACCACTAGTCCTACAGTGACTGTCATTCTGGACGTTACAGCTCACTTCAAGCAACTGACAGGAAAATTAATGAAGAACAGCAAGTGAGCACGTAAAAGAAATATGAACTCATAAAGAATATACAGAATAACCAGCTATGAAAGGGGTGGCAAAGTGGTAAAACTACCAGTCTTGGTGAATGGCAAAGAGTGGTTTTTACTATTCTTCCACTAAAGCCCAAACTCACACCATCACTACCTCCATCATCCCTAGAGAGACCTCAGTGCTTTGTGAGGTAGTTTGACATGACATAAAAAAGGTGCTGAACTGTTGTTAGCCGTATTCTTTTTATTCATCTGATGTATGTAACGAGGGGTTGCTTAGGAGGTGAGTGTCTGAACTTCATTGTAAGTGCTCAGAGCCTTCCCAAAGTTTTAGGCTATTTTTTCTCGTAATATCTTGAAATTAGCTCCATGAGAGATTGACAGACTTAGTCACAGTCCTACAGGGGTGTGGATGCACTTTGTTAAGAGGTCATAGCTGCTATGTGAAGAGCAGTGGACAGGGCAGATTGCTGTTCTTCACTGGGCAAGAAATAAAGCTACTGTTATGGGGGTACCTGGAGGAAAGATGTCCACACTGGCAAACCTTTGTCTTCAGTACAACTTCAGTAGCGCAGCCCTATAAAATCTAGGTCCTTTCTTGAAGGCCACAGTCTGCTCTGGTTGTCTGTTGACATTACTCTGGAAAACAGCTCTGACTATTCTGCTCTCAGTTTATTTTCCTGGATGGAGTGCTGCTCCCCCCTCAACCCCTTTCCTCGGTCACTTAGAAAGAGACAAGTGTGGCCTAGAGGGACAAATGTGTGTGTGCATGTGAGAAGCACTGAGTTCTGGTCATGGACAAGCAAGTTCTGATCAAGCATGGGGCACTATTTTTGTTAGTCTATCTCAGTGTCTTGCAGCTCTGATCAATGTTCCACACTGAGAAATCTGAAGTACAAGCAGATATATGTTTCCATTGTAACCTTATATGCACTGGCCAACTCAGCAAGGGTTGATTCTGTAACCTGTTGTTGTATACAACAAATTAGTGCAATGTGCATTTCAGAAGAGCAGGTCCTGCACCACACTGCACTGAGGTGGATTGTGCCTTCAATGTAGAGTGTCTTCTACTGCTTCTTATTTTGTGACTGGTTGTTTTGCTCTGTATAGGCATCTTATGAACACCACTGTCTTGAGTTCAGCTGTAGCAATAATTTTTCCTCTTCTTAGTAGCTGGTGCAGTGCTGTGTTTTTGACTTCAGCCTGAGAACAGTGATAACACCGATGTTTTTAGTTGTTGCTCAGTAATGTTTACTCTGACCAAGGACTTTCTCAGTCTCATGCTCTGCAGGGAGGAGGGGCACGGGAAGCCGGGAGGGAGCAGAGACAGGACACCTGACCCAAACTGGCCAAAGGGGTATTCCATACCACAGCACGTCATGCCCAGTACATAAACTAAGGGGAGTCACCCAGAAGGCCAGATCACTGCTTGGGTCGGGCTGGCTATTGGTTGGCAGGTGATGAGCAATTGTATTGTGCATCCCCGTGTTATTTCCCTTGTCATTATCATTATTATTGGTAGCAGTAGTGGTTTGTATTATACCTCAGTTACTGAAATGCTCTTATCTCAACCCGTGGGACTTACATTCTTTTGATTCTCCTCCCCATCCCTCCAGGAGTGGGGGGAGGAAGAAGGAAGAGAGTGAGGAATGAGCGAGCGGCTGCATGGTTCTGAGTTACCAGCTGGGCCTAAAGCTTAAACCATGACAACCACATATTAAAACCACCATACATTAGGTTGGATAAGAGCTATGAACTAAAAAAGCTTTTTCTTTTTTTTTTTTTTCTTTTTCCTATTAAAATATGTGACTTTCAGGGGAATAAAAAAAAAATAAAAGTCCCCAAACTAAAAATAAAAACTATTCCTGGAAAAAGACAAAAGATTTCAGAGAAGGAGACACTTTTCACTGCCACATTTATGTGATCAAAAGTCTAATCTTCTATTTTTAAAAGTTTCATCTCAGTATTTTTCAGTTTTTAACAGGAAACAAAAAAGAAAAGTATTCCATTAGGCAGTCCATTGGGAATTTTGCTGGGTATCCCAAAGATCTGTGTACTTCATACTCTATTATTCTTTCTCCACACAAAGTATCAAGAGCAAAGAAACAAAAGGTTAAGAACATGGAAGGAACTACATGGCTCTAAAGGCCAAGTCTGGCTTGCATGTTTTCAGTCTGCATCCTGCTGGGTCATGCTAATTTTCTAGTTTGCAAGGAGGAAATCTACATTCAAGTATTCATAACCATCACTCTTAAATAACAATAAAGGTAAACTGTCATTAAGAGTTTGTAAGGATATGAGAACTGGTTTCACAAAGTTGGATTTAATTATTTTTGGTGCACTGAAACAGTTCTCCTTCACTAGCACAAGTGAGAAATTTCTGTCATATGTTACACAAACTACTCAGTGTGACCAGGATTCAGCTGCTGCTGCTGCCTGCCCTGGTCCAGGCCATTCTCGTTAGTGCTCCGGCTGCAGGCTGAAACTATTTCTGATGCGGTTTCTTCTCAGAATCCTGTGCCAGCATGGAAGAGCAGTTTTATCCTCCATTTAACTTATGTGAAGGAATTCTAAAGCAAGAGGAAATTTGTTTGGTTATATGGTTCAAAGTTAGGATGGAGAGGACCAGGACCTCCCTTCACACACACGTGTGCTTTTTAAATACCCAAATGATGACACAGTTACTCAGGACCATGCTACACGCCGCAGTAATCTGCTTTACAGTAAAACACAAGCTCATAATTACAACTGGAACAGATTGGAAAAGTTCTGACAAAGCATTTTCTGGTAGAAATTTGCTGGTTCAGACAGATTGAAATGTTTTGCTGAGAGACTGGCATTTTCCCCTGGTTCCCTTGAAGCCAGGCAGCCGGGGAACAGCTCTGGGGCTGGGACTCCAGCAGCTGAAAGGTGCAGCTCTGGTGCAGGTTTGCCAATAGTAGCCTTCCAGGACAATCCTCTTCCAACCGTGGCTGAAGAGAGCTCAGTACTCACAGGACCAATGCTTTGGGGAAGTCTAGGGGATGACCTGCTCCCACACTGAAGCTTTGTTGCCTTTCACAGATAATTAGGAAATGTTTGGCTTTTGTTCTAAACTGGAACAAGCCCAGATTTCGAAATATCAAAATCCTGTGTGAAAGTCAATTAGTTTTCTCAGCAAAGCTGAAACTATGACCACATACTTCCCACGTGTAGCACCTGCATGAAGATTTCAGTGCGGAAGAACTGGCAATGCTAATGTCGTCTTCAACATTTTGGGAGACCAACATTTTGAATATAGTGTGTTTCTTTATCTATTAGAGGTACAGTTCCTATAGAGCTCCCTGGTGCTCAAAAGAATAAACAGGGGTGATGCTAGATATTAAATGACATTTAATATTATAACTTGGAATTTTCTTGCATTTAAGGTTTTAAGATATGGCTGTGTTGCAAACATTAATAGTCTCAATGTCTTCAGAAAATAAGGTTCATGCGTGGAGTACGGAAAGCATATTTTACATTTTCAATACTTAAATTTCTAACAATAAATTCATACCTCCTTATAAGAAATGACTCAGAAGTATCTTCTGTCAAAACGATTATTAATTTTCACTTTTTTCTTTTTTTTTGCAATTTCATGATAAACTTCCAGTTATCACCCTCCAATGAGCAGTGTAAAATGAAATACTAGTGAGCAATTTAATTAACATTAATTCAATTCTTGTTTCTCAGAGTTCAGGTCAGGTCAGCTACATCATTTATACACTCTTTTGCTTTATCCTACAGATGGCTGTGTTATAACACAGAAAGCTCCTAATAATCTTTCTCTAAGCCCAGTGCTGAATGTAGGAGGGGGAGGCAAGCAGAAATACTGCAATTCTCCTCAATGAAATAATGAACTTTTCACCTCTTTAGCCTTATATGTGCAAAAATGTTCCTGTCTGTTTCTACTTTATATTGAATGTATATGATACAGTTGACAATAGGAGTTGGTGGAGGACTCCAGGTAAATGTATTCCATATCACTGCTTTTCAAAAGGCTTTTTTGGTGTAGATTTTTATTTTTTCCTCTGAAGATATCTTTTGGGTGAAATGCATGTTCTTTTACTAGATTTCAAAACAGCAAATCAGGACATCGGTACAGAATTTGTTTTTATATAGCTGAGAAGTAGACTTAAACAGATGTTACGGTGATTATCCTCATTACTCAATCAGTGACCTTACGTACTGAGCCTAGAAAACAGAATGTGGAGTTCACACAGCACAGTAACATTTCTGAAATATATGAAAATCTCTAATTCCAGCTAATAAGGAAGTTGAAATACCATATTATACTGTGTAGGAATATGAAGCTATATTTTGTTATAGAAAGATCAGAATCCTGAATGCAACTTAACCTACTAAATTTTGATATGCTATTTGAACCCCACCCTCATAAAGCTACTCATAGGAAAAAGTGAACCTTAGAGGAAGCATACTGAACACACATGTGATTTGTTTTTCTAGGGTGAATAAACAGAACATTGTTACAAGGTTATTTTCATGTTTCCTTCTTATATGACTAATAATTATTTTATTTTTTTTAATTATTGAATGGGGCTTTCATATTTCTCAAACTATTCAAGAACCTCCCACTCTCACAGTCCTTAGAGGTTTGCAGCCAGCCTTACTCAGAGGACATTCCAGACTTGTCACTGCACAGCTGCTCTTGGCAGCCAGCCCTCCATGGGCTTTGCCAAAGCATCGCTTGGACCCCCCAACCACTCTGCTGAAACAATACTTAACAGTATGACATTTGCACAACTGCTAAATATTTTTTTAGGGCCTTAGAATTAATTTGTTTACTGCGGTTATAAAATACGCTGTATCTTTGACATCAAGGGATTTATTCCTTCAGCCTACTGTGGAAGCTGCCATTGATACCTTACATTCCGCATATAGGCTGGTAGGTAGCATAAACTTAATAGTCTGAGTTGATGATAGGTAAGACTCATTACCTTTCTCTAGTTGTGTGCTTGCTCTTTGCTCAGGGATAGTCTTCACTTTCTAAATCTTCAAAGTGCTTGCTTCAAGTATCAATAATTTAAAGAAACAAAATAATAAACCTTACCTGGAAGAGGTTTCTTTCCTTTTCCTTTGATAATGAATTTCATTCTTGTTCATTTCATGTACCTGGTCTTGAAGTATTTGATTCCAGACAGTGAAAAGCAGAAAGGTGTGTATTTCTTTTGTCGTATTCTAGACTTCATAGAATCATAGCATCATAGAATGGTTTGGGTTGGAAGGGACCTTTGAAGATCATCTAGTCCAACCTCCCACCATGGGCAGGGACATCTTACACTAAATAGGTTGCTCAAAGCCCCATCCAGCCTGGTCTTGAACACTTAAACTTACAAACTCCCTATTCAGTGTAAATGTCAGGAAGTTTTATGCAGATTGTTATAAAGAATTAAAATACAGATTTAAAAATTATCTCTGAAAAACCTATGTTAGATCTTGGAAGTCTTGATCATTTCACACTTTTTTTCTTTTTTGGTATTTTTTTTCATCCTCTAAGGCTAGAGCATTTGGAACCAAAGCAGTAGGGATTCTCCCTCTACAAAGAAAAAATACAGTTTAAAAAATTGGCAATTGCCATATTTAAGCATAATATACTTAAATGTTGAGAGAGAATCCATCTCTGCCCCTTTGTACCTTGTTTTAACTGTATATTTCCCCATCATGGGTTTCATGCATGTTCTGTATTGTGGAGGAGTACAATTTTTTTTAAGGCCAAATTCAAGTTAACTTTTTAAGAAGAAAGCGATTTTTATTGTGTAAGGATTTTTTATCAGTAGTGATTTAAAAAGCTGTTCTTAGAGATATCTTAGAAAATTTTGGTTAGTGTGCAGATTGCTTTGATTAGGTAAATGTTTTTAATAGCAATTACTGGAATGTATATGAGTCCTGAAGCTGGAAATTGAAGTTCAAACTCTTCACTGCTAAGAGGTTGCATTAGATCTTTTTCTCAATTATTGTGGTACCAACTATCTTCTTTATTTGATCTTTGTGTACAGTTGCATACAGTAATTTTAATTTCACGAATTATGAAATGTTATCAGATTCTAAATCTGATGAATTCTCCAAAATATGTAATAGAATTTTTATTTTTAGGCATGAGCCTCATAAGATTTGGCTTCCAGTAATATTCTGCCTTGTCATTTGGATCTTCCCTAATCAGCTATTGAACTTTTCTGTTGTATGAGTAAAATCAGAAAACTGACATAAAGTGATTAATTTTATTTCCTTCGCTCAAATTGCAAGGGCTATAAGCTTATTCCCTAACTATCTCCAAATTGCCAGCTCTAGTGCCAGTCCAAATGGTAAACCGTGATATGAAAAATGAAAAAGCAATTACAAGTTGCACATTTCTCCAAAACAAAGTTTAGATCACTTGGTACAGGATGACTCAACCTTCCCTGGTAGAAGGTTTGTGACTTGTTCACTGGGCAATCAGGAAGCTCTCAGAATGTACCATTATACTATCTCCTGTAACGTAAGATATTTCTTTCCTTACGCAACTGGTCCTGTTTGTCACTCGTAGCTTCTTGACCTGTGATTAAACATTCAATCATTACCTATTCATTGACTCAGCTAGAAAGGAATCCATGGGCCTTCTACTTAAGTGACATTTTACAGCTGTGCTGATGTCTTTGTTGTTCTGACTTCAAGTCCAAAATGCAACAGATGTTTACTAGGATTCCCTCTGTGATGATTTCTTCTTATTATTGTATCATTTATGTCTACGACAACATTGAGTGAAATCACACTCATAAGTTTCACGAGACTGGGGAGTTTACAACACTGAAAGTGTTGTAAGCTATTTTTCATTCCATATGGAAACAGACGCTAGATAAGATTGTTTTCTCTATATTCCCAATCTTAAGAGACTCCTTTAGACTTTCAAGCAATTAGTTCTCTTTTATATGTTAAAAATATGTAATATTTAATGCGTAATTGACACATCAGTTCTCACAAGTTTTGTTAGGGAAAAAAAATGAAGATATTTTACCATGTTATGGCTAGGCTGAGTTCACAGGGACTGTTGAAGGAAACCTTTGGATTAGCAGAACCCTTTTAGTTACTTTGTTAAACTAAAGTGTAGTTGCAGTTACAAACCAAGTTTTCAGCTACTGACAGCTCACTTGTCTGCTGACAGACAAGTAGTGGTGAGAGGAATTAGTGATTTAATATTGTCAGTGATTTTGTATTTTATGGCATCAACAAACCATTTATTAATAAAATCCACAGGGTGCTTGTGACTTACAGAAAGTAACCAGCTCTCAACTTTCCCATACAAGGCTTACTAGTTAAAAATAAAGGTATGTGAGCTGAAACACTGTGGCCTGCATTGAAATGCCTCATCAAATGGGCTGGCGTAAAGTTCAAGCAAATAAGAAAAGATGAGATTCGGTCATTTTGTGATTGATTAATACAAAATATTTTTTCATAGAATCATAGAATCAACTAGGATGTCCTAGGAGAGGCATTTTCAAGAGAATATGTTAATGTTCCTGCACACGGCACAGGGATACCAAATCCAAAATGAAAAATGTGTACAGTTATGCTCCTCCCTGTTTGAAGAAACGTGGGGGACTAGAACAAAATTACACAGTTTATCAAATCTAGCGAAACAAAAGTCGTACAGCTGTTTTCTTGAAGTGTAGCCAGAGTAAGCATCAGCAAGGAAGGAAGAGACATACAATATGAAGACTAAAGCATGAATTTAGACTGGAAGTTTAAAAGTTTCTGACTCTCAAAGAAGTGAGTTTCTGAAACAAACAATGAGAACACAAGGATGAACGTGAAACATTTGCCTGCAGCTCAGTTATATAGATTTGCTGAGCTTTTTAGCTCTGTATATCTGCAATATAAATAGAAAGCAAGGAAGAGGTTAAAGATGAAAATTTAAAGGAATGTGTTTCAGAATTTTTCTAAACAGACATGCTTTATTTCTTAGGAATGAGGAGTAACATGGAAAAGCGTTATGTAAATAGGCCGAGTTAAACACTAAGCTGCTCCATCCCTGGAAATCTGGAAAAATTACAAAATTCAGATATTTATTATGAGTAGGCAAAGTTTATTAATCTATATTTATACAGCACCTTTTCTCTCAAAGGATCTTTAAAGTGCCTTTAGACCTCACCCAACTAATAGATTGCGTGCAGACCTAACTATCCACACTCGTGTTTAGGAAAGGTTCTGATCAAGATACTGGCTTCTGCTCCCGCATAGGCAGCAACCACTCTGAATCTGTGCAGTCTATAAACTTTAAAGAGCAGTTCGTCTACTCTTGTCTTCTTTATTAGACTTATAATCCTGCAATCTCCTTTTTTTGAGATGGAATATGCAGAATTAATCACAATATTTGCGAAGCTGTACTTTGGACATAAAGTTGTAATTTTTTCCATGTTCATTCCTATCTAATTCCTCATAAAGTCTGACATCTTATTTGCTTTTTTGTCAGCATCTGAACGTGAGCAGTGCTTTTCACAGACTGCAGTAAAAGCTTTGAATGCAACTGCACAAACGTAGAGGCTAGTGGTTTTCATTTCAATTTTACTTTTTCCATTTCCTTTTCACTGCTTATTTGCAAATGATACAAAATCAATTCCTGTTTGTCTTGGTATTCAGATAACCCACAAAAACTGAGAGGATCCCAGCCTGGACCAATGTTGCCTGTCTCTGTGAAATACTCAATACAAAACTTACTCTCTCATGCTTCCTAAATTCCAATTTACATATAACTGTTAGCCATTTGAGGCTTTTGACAAAAACTTTTGAAAATGGCAGCTTATTGTTGCCTCATAGTGAAATATGATGTATGCTATTTATTTATTTATCCATGTGTTTACCTATATTGCAGTAGTCCCTCCGAACATGGCTCAGATGCTAGCCAGTGTATGGAAGCAGAAAATGAGGACTCAAACATCTCAGAAGATAAGGAAAAGAGAGGGCTGTTGAAGAGGGAGATTGCTGAAGAACTGAAAGGAATCAATCAGCCAGTATCAGGACAATGGCCTTTGACACTATATACCAGTACCTAAACAGGCAAGATCTGATCCATGGCAGAGGATGTGAGGAGAAAGTGCCTGTGGGCCAGCCAGGGTAGCTGCAAAAGCAGTGCCATAAACAATGGAAGAAAAAAATGAACAAGCTATGGAGAAAACCTGGATAACTAAAATTTTATTAGTCATGGAGCAAGCAACTAAGATACAGTCAGAGAAGGGATGATGACATATGGATAGGTGTAAAGTGAGGAAAGGTGATAAGTGAGAAACGGAAGCAGGAACAGGAATGGTGGAGAAGGGAAGATTTGGAAGGGATAAGAGGAAAAACAATGAAAGGAGAAGATCATAGAAGAAGGGTATGGAAAAGAGGTCTGATTTTTTGCTGCTGGGAGAAGGCAAGGAGATTAAGATAAAAAGCAAGAAACCATGAAGCTTAAATGATACAAAGCATAGGGAGGAGAGCATAAGAAAAGGAGTAAATGGGATCAGTATGGGAATGAAGACAGAGGAGGCCTGTAAAGACGGTCCAGGTGTCAACTATATTGTCAAAGAAATATGAGGACACTATGAAAGTTTTTAAAACTGGGCAGTGCAGTGAAGGTGCTCCTGTGCAGACCTGCAAGGTAGCTGTTTTGTCAAGCATAATATTCTTGTCCGTGACTGAATCATATTTTTCCAAGTTGAAGAAAAAGAACCTGGGATGTTTTCTTGAGAATCTAGCTGATGACAACATATTTACTGAACTTCTTACAAAAAATCATCACATAAATATTTGACTCTGATTGTGATTTCAGCAAGTTTATTTCCAAGAGTTTGATTTATAGATAAAATTCCATGTACTGAGTCTCCAAGCAAAACAAGAAAGACTGAGAATATAAGAGAGACAAAGTTACTGGGGTTTGGTGTAGCATATTATTTTTAGCTACTCTTTTTGATTTTCAGATATAAATCACAAAACTCTCTGAAGCTGGACAACATCATTTCAGTTGTAATAGTTTGCATTTCAATATTAACTCCTTTTGATCCCTGACAAATTCCTTGCTGCAGTTTGTAGATATAAAGTTGTGCAAAGCAATGCAAAATCCAAATACTGGTGAATTAAAAAAAAATTAATGTAAGACTATTCAAGCCAACATAGAGTACCAGTTATAGTCTGATTTAAGCAATTGCATAATACTAAGACTTTGTTTATATCAGTGGAGTAAATTCCTGATTTACAAGGGAGACCTGAATCAATCGAAACATTTCTAACTTTTTCCAAAGTCGTATTTTTAGAGAATGAACTGTTGGCCATAAAGAGGCATGCAAGGAAATGAACAGGTTCCACCTTACATCATTTCAAAGCTGAGCTGCTGCCTGCTTGACAGCTGAGCTGAGAGTTTACTTGCCACTGAGCTTGATGAAAATAAGTGGAAAATCTATTAACTCTTCTGCTTTCTGCTTCTTTTGGATCAAAATCTCATTACTTTAAAGTTGTGTTGTTGGAACAGTTTGAAATCATATGCTTGAAATAAGTGTCCTTGTTACTTGAAATCAGTTCCAATTCTAACAGTAGCTGAAAGAAATGTAATTTCAGGAGTGTGAACTGGTGCAGCTGAGATTATGAACTGGCACTGTACATGTCCTCTCTAGTGCATGAAAGCCAGTAAAGTTTTCTCTGGCTAATGACATAGCACCCAACATGTCAGGGCCTCATCCTGGCTTTGCTCTTGTTTATACATTTTGCACATTCTTTTTACGAGTTGCCATAGAGCATGTATGAGGACCCTGTTCTTTCCTGAGGACTGAAGAAACCCTTCAAACACTGTTACCAGGCTATATATTTTCCTGCTTCTTCATGGCATCTGATTTAATATCCCCCAAAATTATGTAGTAACTCTTAAGAAGTAAAGGCTGATCAGCTGTAGGTTTCTCAGCCCTGCAACAAAGGAAGCACTCAGGTAATATGGGAGATGAGAAGCTTTTACTCTTTTGCTGTGCCCTAAAAGAAAAATGAGGTCAGGGAAATGACACTGGATTGTACAATAGCTGGGAAGCTCTGCACAACTTAACTTAAATTGAATATACTAATGTACAAGTTTGGTAAAGGAATCCTAACTGTGTATATAAAATGTTTCCCTGATGAATAGTCAACAGCTCTGGTTTGTGTTTAAATTCCTCCCTCTACACTCATGCATCTAGAAAAGATTCATTTCTGTCATTACCAGATTTACTGGAACAAACAGGAACATATTTACTGTGAAGAAACTCTTTCTGAAACACACACTGACATTGTTGTGTCAGGTGGGGAGACATCATTAGTCTGTGTCATAACCTCCATTGCAAAGTTGGCTGAAAAAGTCAGGATGAACTGAAGAAGCATAATATTTTGTTTTCCCAGAACACACTACCTGCTTAGCATGATAAATTACACCAAATTTGAATATCAGATGTGCGCAAATGGCAACACTTGATCATTTGGGCCCAGCTCTTCAACCACAAACATCTGATACATTTGCCCTGGAAATGTCCATAAATGCTATTCCTACCTTGATGAACCCTGAGGACCACCACAGGAAAAATGAGTACAGTGCAGCCTTGATGGAGACCTAACTGCAGTGCCCTGATACGTCTCATTTTACCAATCTATTTTTAAAAATGAGCAGCATGCCATCTGAAGAAACTGTTTTCAGCTTCTATTGCTGGCATGTATTTAAGATTCTCTTTTCTCCTTACTAACCAAAGGGGACTAATTTTTTAATAAAGATGTCTAAATATATCCGTTAAATTGATAAACATGCTCACTTTGTTGCTTGCGAGACAATAGACAACTGATCATCAAATAAACAGTAAAGTAAATAGAGGGTTTAACTAGGAATTGTTTTTGTGGGAAGCTCTAGTTGTGGTTGTGGCATAAAACAAATTCTTTGAATACATACAAAACATTAATCACTGGCATCTAAAGAGGAAAAAATGTTAGTGATGTTTATTGAAGGCATCGTTAAATGCCACAGCTTATTATAAAACATGAAAGAAAACAAGTTTCAACAAACCACATTAAAAGGGAGAGAATCTTTTTTTTACATTACAAACTTTCGG
>NW_009926924.1:10063-26031 GCF_000696875.1 Nestor notabilis | reverse complement strand
CGGAAGAGCTCAGTTTCTGCTTTCTGGAGCAATTATTTCCTACTCCATCTTTAACCTTCCAACAGGACAAAGGTACTGAAAAAAATAAGTTAGATAGGCAGCACTAAAAAAATACGTCATTCCATGACAAGACATAGGACAAAGAGAGGTAAACTTGGAGGCAGAGGACATGCCACTTCAGTGTAACCTGCAGTACAGTCACTAAGAATAGCAGATCTTCTTTGTTGTGCATACTTTCTCATAAAATAACAGAACACAAAACAAGATAGACTAAACTAAAAGCATCAATTTTTATTTTTTTTTTATTGTCACATAATGTCAAATTTGAGAAATGTTGCTTCTGAGCTGAGGTGAACAGAATACAGCATGTATTTCAGTCCTTCAGTATGAAGCAAATGTTAGTAATGAATGGCACCGCAGCTATTCCAGATATACTCAGAATAGCAGACCAAATTTTTTAAATATATGTATCTTTTTTTGTCCTCAAAAATAGCATTTTAATACTCCCTATTTCAGTATTGTAGTATCCTCCATTGAATAATAAAGCCACTGTATGTTACATAAATGTCATTTAATATTGAAACCAGATGGATGTATGTAGATGTTTTTTATTAGACACATTTATAGCAAGATCACCTGCATTTCCAAGAATGAAAGGACAAATGTGTGGAAAACTCAAGACAAAACTTTATTGGCTTCCCTTTGTCCTTGCAATTCTATTCATATTTTTTAGATTTCAAGCAGATAGAAGAAAAATGTTTAACTGAACTTCAGCTCTGGGCAAGTCTGGCAATTTCTGGAGTAAGATCTCATATAAAAGCAGGTGATTTATATTTTTTTATTATTTTCTTGTAGTGTTGCACTCAACCAACAGTTAAAGGCAGCAGCCATTTTACAGATCTGTGTTCCAGACCTTTTTGGTTTTGTCTTTTACGATACAGAGAAGCAGCCAAATCTATAAAAGGCCTATTACAAACTACTATTCCACGCCACTGTCTAAGATCATCTGGATTTCTCCCATAATTAGTGTATCCCAAACATTCCTAAACAATGAAAAAGGTTACTCTGCTACCCAAAGTCAGCAGAGATGATTTATTTCTGTCAGCTGGTATAAAAATAATCTATACTGTAGAATGGAAAACTATTTTTATGCATCTGAGGTATCCATTGTTTTGCTGAAGAAGTCACAACTTATGCTTCATCTGGTACACTGGGAGGCTGATGTTACGTGGTTTGTCTGCTGTTTTGCCTTTTAACAAAAAGTAAGAGCTTCTATATGATTACTGTTGGCTTGGATACTACTCCTGGACACAAGCTAAGTTTTATTAATTTATTTTATTATTATACTATTATATAGTGAGTATACAATATACTTACTATATTGTAGCACAGAAGCAACATGACAGCAGTAGCAATTTCTCTGTTGTTTTACTCTTCGTTAGTGTTGTAACACTTCAGTAATGTTCTTGTGTTATCTGGATCCCTTAAGTATGTGGAAAATAATTCGCTGTTTAATACTCTAAGAATTGGTCTGACATGGAAGTGGTCTTTAGGCCTGATTTAAAGGATGCCTTGCTGATGCAAGGCAAGGAGCAAGCTCTGAGCAGTACAATAGACTAGATGAACTTCAGAGATCCTTTTGAACTTACAGTTCTGTGTTTCTATATTCATCTTACAGTTGCATGCTTGAATATGTATGTTATGTGTTGCCCTAACTTTAAGAAACCCATGCTCTGGAACTACTTTTCAATTTTTCAGTTTTATTGTTCCTCTAATGACACTTGTTTTCTGTCTCAATTTTACTAAGAATATTAAATAATACTAAAGCTGCACCTCTGGAGCTGCTGGACTGTTATTTTCTCTTTGCTATAGTGTCAATACAACTGAGCCAGCAAACTGGGAGGGTGAAAGCTGGATAGACATGTAGCCAAAGCAGCCCAACAAAAACTCTGGCATCTTCTGCAGTCATGCAGTTAGTATCTGGGTGGATACAACAGTGTTATATCTTTTCCTTTGGCCTGTTCATCAGTGCCATTGTGTATATCATAAGGCTGATAACACTCCTTACCAGTATACAGAATAGATATCCAACCTATATTGATCAGTAGCCAGGAACAGCTGGCTGAGAATAAGAGTCTGAGAAGAGTAAGATGTTCGATACAAGTGCACGTCATGCAGACACACACAAAAAGCAAAAGCCTGCTCTTTCTCTTTCCAAATTATAAGGAGATGGTTATATTTGCAAAAGCAACCTATGGTAAATATAAAACCTTGCAACTTGCTTTCACAAGAAAATGCAAAATGAAGCAGCAATTCTCCTGCCTATTTCACTTTATTCAATAAAGAGAATATGCCTGGTGAGATCTTTGCAATATTCTTTCCACATTTATTAAGAGATAACAGAGATAGATAGCTGATGACACAATTTATTGCTCAGCTGCTTTTGCTTTCTGCAAAGTTAGCATGTTCCCCTACAGTTACCATACAGTTCCTGCAAAACAGCATGTGGTATTTTATCTTTTCAAATCATTACCTTGCATTCTTTTTCCTACTCCAAAATTGAAGCCTATTAAAAGAAAATTCATGAAAAGTGTTTAATCTGGATTTGTAGTGTTATTTGGTAGAACATGATGACAGAGGCTCCACTCTACTTCAGAGACATATCAGTCTTTTCAGTAAAACACCAGCAGTAATCTTTCTGTCATTCCAAACCAGAAAATGAAAACCATGTGAGACTATTCTGCTATAAAGGATTGTGTGTTAACTCTTCACCATTCTATTAACAAATGATAAACTACATGAATTTCTGCCAGTGAAAAAAGAGATGGCAAAGGTGATGTAACTTGGCTCATAATTAAATAAAAATACCAGTTCCCTAATGCCTCTTTTTGGTCTGTCAAACTAAACAAAAATTAGCAATAAAGGAGCATTTGATTATTTTAGTGGTCCAGTTGGTTAGTTAAATTTCAGTCATTCATGGCCTACTGTTCTACTGTCTCAGTGGAAACCCAGTATAATCAGAAAATTTTGGTAAGAATTAATTCTGGTAAAGATGAAACATGAAATACATACTTTCATCCCAGGAGTGAGAATCAATTTCCTCAAACCACTGGCTATACAGAAATTGGAGACATAATCTTTACAGTCAATGCATGTTGTAGCTACTGGCCAAAAGCTAAATTTTTTCATTTCTGTTTGGGCACATAAACACCCTTTGGTTAATCTGGCAAATACCTGGCTTTCAGTCAAATTATGTGGAACTGGCAGTATATCAGACCAGTTAAAATAAAGCAATTATTTAGGTAGCTGTATATTCATTGAAGTTTTAACCCTAGGTCAGGCCTTAGGTCACAGTTTATATAAGTGAAAATACTATATACTGCTTCTGTGGTAAAGTGAAAGTCTCTAGGATGTGTTCTATATTCTTTCAGCTCTACTCTGCACACAGAAATATGCACACACTTAAAAATGCATGCATAGGCTCACAAACACACATATATGTACAAACATAGGAAATAAACTTAGGTAAAGGTGCATAGGATTTCCATGACAACAGCTGTACTGCTATTTTTTCCTCTATGTAATACCATTTTAGGATTTGAAGAAAACAGCTATTCCAGTTAAACCATTGCAGCTCAATGATAGCAAGATTTACCATATCTCAATCTTCACTAGACATTCATGTACTTTGGATTTTTTTTTGTGGGGAGGGGGTGGAGGAGGAATGATTCAAAAACAAGGGAGGAAATACCTGAATTTGACACCAGCCTAGAAGCTGCAGAGTAAAGAAGCAAGATCATCGTAGTCTGCAATAGGCAGTTGCAGTAGGAACCCACTTCAGAGAGAACAGCTGCTCTCTGCTATCCTATCCACAAATTCCAGTTCTTAAATGCATAATTAAAGATGCATTCATGCAGAGATGATGGTGGAGTACTATGGTTTTTTATGCAGAATCTTGTCTTTTCAGGCTTGGCAGTCAATTTACCAGACAAAAACCCATGTAGACTGAAATATAAGCCTCCCATCATGGTAAGAATTTACATGCTAGAAGTACATATTGCATACTGCAATGAGAAAGGAGCAATGTATATGTGCCTCTAACAACTGCTTTAAACATGGTCTTAATTCATAAAATCTTTTGGGATAATTCTAGCTCAGAAAAGGACCAAAAAAAAATTGTTTTAGCCAATAGTTTATCCAGTTGTTTCTGTGTCCTGTGCTGTACGCTCCAGTTTGCATCACAGCTGCTGCAAATGCTTGAACTTGCAAGGTAGCAAATCTTCAATTTGGGGGCTTGTTTAGATTTACACACATAATTAATACCATTGAAGTTAATAGGATTAGTGCCTTTATGCTGAAGTGCTCAGCACTTACAGTAACAAGCCCTGAGGAAGCCAGAGGAACACACTTTTGTAAGATGCTGAAAATTTATTTGGATTTCTTTGAGTGCTTTCCTAAAAGAGCTGTTTATGGGCAGCCTCAAAGTTTTACATCTCTTGGTGACTTAATATATCCATTTACTAATATAAACTTTTCCTCAAAAAAAAAAAAAAGCAGAGTTAAAGGTTTATGTTTCTTTCACCACTGTCAAACCATATTCACATTCTGAATGGATCATGACTTGGTGTGCCAGGAGAAGTGGTCCCCTGAGTCAGGATGAGTCTGCACTTTTTAAGAAATAAAAGCCCAGGGTTCAGGAGAGACAGAGAGGCAGATCCAGTTACCACCAAAGTCGATGTTACTTCCACGGGGACACCCGCTAAAGCAGTGCCTGCCACCCCATCTCTTCATGATGCACCTCGGAGCTGGCCTCTTGGTCATTGGACAGGTGTGTGAGTCAGTAAGAACCTGTGCCTAGGCTATATTTGGTAACCTTTAGTTATCTCTCTCTCTAGCTTGTTTTATCTCTGGATTTTTATATCTATTTTAGATCTTGCAATAAACTTTTTAGCAGTTTTGTGTGTGTGTCTTACATTCTTCTCCACCCAGAATCCTTCGATCCCTGGAACACGGTCTCAGAAGCAAATTTGTGGTCCTTCCTCGCTATTGACTGTCCAGCATCATGCACCTATATGAATCACTCATTATCTTGATTTTTTTTTAACACAAGCCAGTAAAAAAAATTGTCTTTAAACTTACCACTTCTTATCATTCTGATCTGCCATTCCCCACAATAATTCATCATTGTAATTATTGTTAGATTCAAATATATTGGAATTATTTCTGAATAGGTATCAGCTACAGTACGGCTAAAAGACATTAGTTTGTATACAAGAAGCAAACAATAAAAATAGATACACAAAATCTGATCTCTGTTTAAAGGATTTATTATCCCTGCAAACAAATCATCTAACCACATAACTAAGAAGCACACTGATGTTTTGAAGGGACCCAAATTTCTTTGTTAAAGAAACACATGCAATTACTGCTGTGTGCTTTTAGCCAATAGTTTCCTGCCGAATAAATGCTGAGGGCATTCCTGACATTCCCAAAGGAAGGCTCCTGGCAGAACAAGCTGTGGTGGTTCTTTCTGTCCCAGTTATGTACTGAGGACCAAGCTGCACCCGTGCAGGGGTCGCCCGGGAATCTGTGCATGCTGGAATTTCCAGCCATAGATGGAGAACACCTGGACATGAACACGATGCTCGTCTCCCCTGAGCATGAAACGGGACTGGAATGCACCGAGGTGTCACGTTATAGATACCCAATGATTTAATTGCATACGTCCAGTGCCTAAATTTGGTAGCTACATCATCAAGGCAGAGTGGATGTTTTTTCTTTCTTTATTGTTTTGTTTTGTTTTGTTTTCATTAAAGTTGAAATTATTTAAATAAAGTGGAATTTATTACAAAGCTTTCAGAATCTTACTAGCTTTTCTAAGCTTCTGGCAGAAATATCTGCAGTACAGTCTATTTTTCCCAGCAAACTGATAAAATAATTCATGTTATTTAGCAACTTGATTCTTCTTCCAAATGCTTTACCTTTACAAATCTGACTTAAAAACTGAAATCAGAAAAATAAAATAATCCCCAATTTTACCCCTTCATCTGGCTTGTCTGTGGAAAACCACTGCTTTCACTAAATTTCTGCATAGTCATAAAGGTATATTTATGACTTCTCCGTCCTAGAAAACAGCGTATTTCCGCTCAGAGATTCATTGGTTAATTTTATTCAGGAGGCAGAAACATCAAATGTGCATGAAAAGCTCTTTATCAACAGAGTATTTTTGGCAGCCAGTTATAAATGTGTTGTCACCCTTTTCTTAAACAGTAGTGGTTAGCCATTTCTTTTATTCCTTCCCAAGTAGCCCAAGTTGTGAGTACTCAGAAAGTGCAGTTATGTTACTCTGAATGCAGAAGGAATCATATAACAAAATCCGCCCTCCCTGCCCTGCTCTATTCAATACCTCAGTCCCTATGTTGTTTTCAGTGTTGTTTCATTTGTGTATGAGACTTAGCTTGTTATTTATGCTCTTTTCCTACCCTGTATTGTTGGTGTTTGTGGCAGAGGTCACTGCCATTTCCTCTGTCTGTTTCCAGAGATTTGACTGTTTCTCAGTGTCTTCAATAACAACTAGTATTTTCATTCAATCCAGAGTGTGGAGATATATATATGTGTATATATATTGACACGCCTTGTCTACACTGAGATCCTTGGGACCTGGAATTATGTTGCCTATGTAGAATAGGCAACACCAATATGAAGGACCCCAAGTACGGACTAACATTGAGGGTGAGTAGAATGTTTTGCTGCTTCAGGTGATCCTGGGCAAAATGTCAAGCAGAGAAAATGAAGTATTCCAGCATGGACAAAGCCTTTTCAAGTTGGAATATATGCTACAAATACTAATTTCTTTCAAAATCATATTCTGGCAGTATCTGCCTCAAGCCATCATTTATGTGCAGAAGCACTCAGTTGCATTTACATGTTAGCTAAAGGAGAATCGGGGGGGTTAGACAGCATGCAAATCTTTTGTAACGTATCTATGAAAAAGTACCTTTAACATGACCCATTTCCTTCTCTGTGAATGTTATGCATGTCTCATAAAGGCAGTTTGTTAGTTTTGTTGAGAAACACAGCAGAAATGTAGTGATATAGTATATTTAAAAGATGCTGTGAGAATTAGATAAAAGTGCCCAGAAGTAATTCAAATGCCTTTGATGACATTTGGCTTTGTAACATGGAACTTTTTGTTCCAGCACGAAGTATTTATGAACTGTAAATTAAATTAAAAATATGAAACAGCTAAAATACACAATGGTGTAAGAATAATTTGTCTTATTATTCAAGAAATCCCAATTTGTTGGCTTTTCCTTCACTTGCCCACAGCCCTGAATTCTGAGGCAGAGATTGTCTTCTTGCTATATGTTTGTTTAGTGCTTACGTAGTGGGTCCATGGGCAAAGACCAGGAGTCCTTAGGAATGCCAGCAGTACAAACAATTCATATGTTAACTAAATACGGAGAAGGTAGGCAAATAACATGATACCTGCTTTTGCTATATTTATATTCTTTTCGAGCAAAAAGTATTTATGTATGAATAACTGTCAACCATCACAACTGGGTATACAAAACATATACCAATATGTTGCCAAAGAAAGGCCCTTTCACTGAAGCGCTCACTTGCCTAAGCTGGGACAATGTGTACATGTAAGACAGAGAGTGAAAACAGGATAAAAATAAACCCCTTGGATTAACATGGTAATCATAGCACATCCTTTGCTTATTTTTGGTTTGTATGTATTTCTGCTAAATGGAGACGAACAAGTCCAACCAGGGATTAAATAAAACCCAGTAGAACATCCAACAATTGCTTCTGAACTACATAGTGTTCTAAAAATTTGAAGCTTCTTTATCAAAAAGTGCTAGGAATGATTCCAAATCAACTAACATCCTGGTTACCGGATTTTCCATTAAAACTAAAAATGTTAGTTTGCTCTGTCAATGTTCTCTGAAGTCAGAAACTTTAAGTTATTATTTAAGCATTTCAAAGTACTACCAGTTAAATAAAATTACATCCAAACATCCTGTTTCATCAAATCCAGGCTTTCTTACGAGATTGGGAGTTATTAGAGTTTCAACAAAAATCAGGTTTTTGTGATAACTTTGGCATGAGGAAAAAGGCCATCAGTGCTGCCACCTGTCACTCCATTATGTCCAGTATAACTGCTATACTGTTTATAATCTATTACCATGTCATGCATATTTCTACTACATTGTTTAGCTAACATATGTATTTCTTGTACATATTTTCTGCTTCAGCCAGAGGAGTTTCTTTGAGCCTCTAACACTTTTTGATTCATCTATACCCTTCTGGAACCACTGCTTGATGGGCACTCCAGTGAATATTCCACAGCTACAGTGTCGAAGAGAAGGCACAATATTACATTAGTGCTTGTATTTCAACAAACTTTCATCGGCAAGGCTTTTTAGGTCAATGTATTCAAGATCAATTCTGAGCTGAAAGAAATCGCCATAAAATCATATATAGTGTATGAAGACCTGCAAAAGTGAAAAGAAAGTCTCTCAGGTGGGCATTTACCAGGCATAAGTAAGAGGCAAAGGATCCACATCATCCTTCAGTTTGGAATACAGAATCACATTGAGCAAATCAATTTCCAAGGGAAAACAAAAGATAAAGTTTACTGTTGGACTGAGAAAGAAGCTTTCAGCATGTTCTTTATGAATAAAACCCCCAAAATCTGCCATCTTTCACACAGAGTCTGTGAATAAGAAGTTAAAAAAAAAAAAAAAAAGGCAACGAATATGAGGGTTCCCCCCCCTCAAACACACAATAAAGATTAAAATAGATAACAAAGCACTGTTAGAACAGAGGACATTCCCTGTAGGCAGTGGCCTATAGCTTCCAAGCAGGATTTCAGCAGCTGGCTTCCAAGCAGGATGCTGAGACTGTATCTATTTAGGCTGTACAGTAAACCTAGTCAAGCTGAAAGCAGAAATTCTGTTTTAAGATAGAGCCTCAGAAAGGAAGGAGAATTAAAATATAGGAGTTCTTAGAAAAAATACCAACTTAAAAATTCTTAGTCCAGCTGAGCACATACAAATATATAATCAATATCCTGAATGCAATGGCAAAATAAAGCAATTCAGGTTTGCCAGACAAAAAGGCCTCTAAAGGAAGGGATAAGAGTCAAAGTCTTTCCCCTATTTGCATGACAAACAAGAGAGTGCACAAGTAACATCAATATTTGTAAGAACTTGTATTTGTGACTACAGTAGCAAAAAGTCACTCTCAAACAGGTCAAGGACAATGCCTTCCTAATGAAAAGCAGTGTGTGGCAAGACACAACCAAGAGCAAATCTAAGAAATGTGGCTGACGTGATTCTGATCCTGACTGGAAAATGCCGGGGTGTGACTGAGGATCAAAACCTGCCCGTACCACAACCTTCTGGGCTGTGAGACAAGTGACAAAAGGCCACATCTCTTCAAGAAGGAAGTAGTATTATTTCTTCAGAGAGGTCAGAAGCCCATCCTCTTTCTTACTGTATACTTTTAAACTGTAAATGATGCCTCTCCCCTTCAACAAGGTCATTCCAGAAGTATCCAGTTGCAAAGGCTGAGTGACAGTGCAAGAATAGTGCTTTGGCTAGAGATGAGAAAGTGAAAATTAAAAAAAAATAAAATCTTCCTTGTTCACATTTGTTAATATTTTCATTAATAAAAAGCAGCAGCACAACTTGCTTTTACTTACAGTGCCATACTGAGATTTGTGAGGAATAATAAAACTGCAACAATCCACAAAATTTTTCTTAATCCTACAAGTTCCTTAAATTTTACTCTACCTGCTTATTCACTTCAAAATTCCTATCCAGAACATATTTATTATATTGATCAGCCAGAAAAAAAATGTTCTTCCGTTAATCAGGTGACCAGCTGTACAACACAAAAGATGGCTACTGGAACCATCAGGACAAACAGCAGATCAGATATGCTCCCAGATAATTGTCCAGGCAAATACTGAGAAATATCAAAACCATGTGAAGAAATCAAGACCAGCTACTAAGCGATTTGCTAAACAGCAGGGAAGAGCAATTCACTATAAACACTGATGTCTTTTTTCTGACATCAGCACCACCCCTCTGTTGAGCTCTACCATGTGTTCAGGACCTTGTGAGGGGAGTCAGAAAGAAAGAAATCTTGGTAAGCTTTTGATAGTTTCTTTTGTTTACAGCATACACCATGTGAGGAAGAAAGCAAAAAACCTGCTGCTTGTAACGATCCCTTTGCAGAAGGGCCCAAAAGAGACAGTTAGGGTTGGAATTCCCTCATGTTGAGCTTGCCTATACAGACAGAGAAAGAGTCTGGGCGAGTCCATTGAAACTGCTATGGCCAGTGATGCAAAGTATGCAAAATGACAGTCTCAAAAGCTGTAATGTTTTTCACTGGCATATATTGTTTAAAGAATTCCAATCTGGTTCTTATGGCAATGGAAGTGCAGCTATATAAAGCTGGAATGTCTGGATAGTTTTCTTCTGTTCTTGTTTTCTTGTGGTCTAGAAAGTGACTAAGTAGCAGAGAGAATCAATGACCAGTAGGCAAGCAGTTAACACTGTAAACAAACATAATACTTCATCTCTATTTTTGGCCATAATCAATAAAGAGTCAATAAGCTGGGCATGCAAAAGCAGTTATTGTGATTTTCCTGTATTTCTTTTTCTATACCAACTCTGCCAAAGCAATGAGTTTATAGGTCAAGGAACTCCAGCAATCTGAAAACTTAAAGCAGTCCTGGAAGATGATAACAGAAGAGAGATTTTAAATTAATGAAATATTTTACCACCATATTAATCCAATTTAGTTCTGTTATCCCATATCCTCCATAAAAGCAATTTGCCCACAGTTCAGTATGATGTTACTGGGGCAGAACATGGGCAGATTACGTTCAGCAGTGAATGGTTTTCTCCCCATCCCCCATTGAATTCTATGGGAAAACTGACAATAGGTAACATGCTGATGGGAAGATCTTGCAGGGCATACTGAGGGGTGAATAATGAAAAGTTCCTGCAGGAGGCACCTTCCAATAAAGAAATCCACAGAGCGGAAATCCTCTTCAGTGATGAGAAGAAACTTCAAAGATACCTCCCCTTAAAGAGTGTGAATAATTTCACAGAATCTGATTCATAGATGCAGATAATGCTTGCTATCAGTACTGAAGATGACAAAAAAAAAAAACCACCAAACCTTGTACACACCTGATGTTGCTTCTTTTTCTTAAGGTACTATTTCTAATTTTTATCTCTACCCATCTGCAGGAATTCATTGCTGTACTTTTTTCAGACTTGTCTGTGTCTGTGTACAGATTTGTCAGGAAACATGGCTGCATGTCATTAGGCATGCATCCAGACTGCAGTGTCTGTACTGCCTGAGCCATTTTAGCATGAACTAAAAAGCTTGTGATAATTATTTCATACTAATACTAGACATTTTTACAGAGTAAGGTGAAAATACTCCTGTCAGATGTGAGCTGCTTTCTTAGAAGGATTCTGGAAAAAAAAAAAAAGAGGCATACTTCTTTTTCAAGAATACAGACAGAACTATAGTGCTGCTCGAAGGGAAAAATCTGTAATACCAAAACTTTGATATGTGTGGTTGAAACTAGAGTTGTATCTTTTAAGTATATTAAATCCCAAAGTTTCATAAAAAAAAAAATAAAAAGATCATATGAAAATTTATATTTCATTTCGAAAGATAGACACAGGAAACTTGCACAAAAAAAAAAAAAACAAAAATATGATTTCAAATAGGCGTGACTTAAATCTTACATCAGTCTGTGTTGCAATTTGACAGATTATATGGCAATTTATGGGATGTGTAAAATAAGTCTGACTCCAAGCCCATGCCAAATACAGTTACCACTAAATTTTTAAACAAGTCTGCACTCAAGATACTGGACAATTTTTCCCTTCTCTCACTTACCTTTAGAAGTTCTTTTTCAATGATATGCAGGTAGGTAGAGACATAGGATAGTTTGTCAAAGAAATAAAACCCTCTCATTGATTTTTAATAGTTAAAGTTACTGATTTTAAATAATCATGATCAGCTATGGTCTTTCTTGTTCCAGAAACACCACTAATTCTCATGGGGGTCACATTTAAGCAGAGAAAACATTTTCATGCACTACAGTTCTGTTCCTCAAACTGTCATCTTCTGCAGCTTAAATTATTTGTTGAAACAGGTATTTCAGAGTGCCAAACAGTGGACAACATCTGTGTGAATAGAGGAGGTTTCTTCTCCCATAACCTACTCCGCACCAATGTTCACATTCTGTGGATGGAATGTTGAGAGCCAGGGATAATACATTGAAAAGAAAGGTCAATAACTGAGACTAAAGAGCTCTTAAATCCAGTAGTCAAAGGCACATGAAGGCCCAACGGCTGGCAGCTGAAACAAGCTTCAGCTTGGAATTTTAACAGCAAGCACAAATTGCCACATCTTTGCTGACCACCAGTTGGAGTCTTCTATGCAAGATGTCCTGCCTTTGTGAAAGATGGGATCTAACTCAACTATGGGTTTTTGGTTTAATGCAGAAAAGACTGTCTGAAACTGTACAGTGTGAGTTATGCAGGAGATCAGACATGCTGTCCAGAACAGACTCTTCTGGAAAGGAGATTTATAAAAATAGTAGCAGAAATAGATAATGCAGTGAATGTATCAAGCATTTGTTTAGGGCTTGGGTTCAACACCTCAAATGTAATGTAATTTTCCCTCTCAAATTCCTAAAGCCGTTTATATCAGACCAGCTTCTCATGACTACTCACATTTATAGTTTGTCTGCCTGGTTGTCAGTGGTCACATTTTTAGGCTTTGTATTGCATTTTAAATCCCCTGAGTCATTTCATGTTCATGTTTACCATTCTTTTCCTTCTTTTATGAGATTTTTCCATGAACCTGAAATTAAAAACATCCTTTCCTTCTCTCCACTGAAAAGTCACAACCACAAGTCATCCATCACAGCTCCAATATGTCCCTTAAAATCTTCTCTGATCCCTAACAGGAGAGGCACTTCCAAGCAAGAAGTTCAAGATCCATTTCTCCTTATTTCTCAGGAGAGCTGAAAAGAACCTGCCATTCTTCCAAATACTTAATTTCCATTTTTTTATTCAAATTCTGTATAGAAAATTAAATGAAAAATCAGTCTTTTCACTCCCTGGCACCTCAAGCACTTGCGGTTCCTCTTCTGTTTTTTTGAGCAGTTTTTAATTTGGAGGGGAGATAGCTGACAGGGAACAGGCTGTGCTGTGGCTGTGTCCATCATCTGCCTCCCTCTCACATAGTTGACCTGTTTCAAGCTTCAAAAACTCTCCCGTTTCTTCCCTTTGTTCCTGAAAATAAAGAAATAACCCATGCACAGAGTGGAACAAAAGAGTATCAGACAGTACGGTCAGAAACACAGTATAGCAGCCTTTACTCTAAAGATCTCAGCACATTCAGCTCTATGTTGTACTACAGGCTCAATGTGCTGATGCCAGGGATACAGCTAATCATCATTCTGCATTTTACTCTGAATTGTGAACAGTCTCAAACCTCATTGAGATTTTCATCTAAAGCATCACCCTTTCCACATGTAATAAACTGTCTTCTAACAGCTTTCCACAGATAGGAATGGTCTAGCACTGCCATGCTATTACATATATGTATGGTACCTGGACAGCTGTCCCGTACTGGGTGATGTCAGCAAGGCACTTCAGCACTGCTGTGGCACTCACAACCGGGATGGTGAGTACATGAGTAAGGTTTGCAGTTGACTCTGTTGGTTTCTACATTTTCACATTTAGTTATTAGTTTAAGAGAAGACACATTACAGGGGGGAAAATAACGTGATGTGTGGGAGCTGGCAGTAGGGATTTTTCCCAAATGTTTGGGAGGATCCCGTTTCTCACAGATGGTGCTGCCAAGAAACAGCCTACTTTTCTTTCAGAAAATAAGGATTGTTAGCAATAATCTTCTTCTTAAAGTATTTCCCCAGTGCAAATGTTAACCCTACTGTAAATCAAGAAACCCTTATTCAAATATATTTATTATTTCAAGTGGGAAAAGAAAGCAAAGAGGCCTAACAGGTGGGAACTATTCATCTGGCAGGAACAGAGGTAACTACAAAACTACTTTGCAAAAGACCTTGAAGGAGTGGAAGGGAGAAGAGAGAGCAGGCTCCTTCCCAAGCAGAAGGTCTATTGCCTATCACCCTCAGGTGCAATGTTGAGAAATTTAAAAGCAATGTGTGAACAAGATCAAAGCCTGACACTTTGGAAAGAAGGCAATTTAATATTAGCACCTTTACTTTCACAGATCCATACACGGTTGTGTGATGTCTATGCTCTTTTGTTTGTTGCTCTTCCATATTCTCTCTCTTTTTATTTGACAGGCAGAAAAGGTTTCCTTACCTTAAGAAAAGATCAGTCAGGTTGGTGAGTCGCACAGTTTAATACTTCTGGCTGCTGTTCAGTACATTAATAAACAAGGAATGTAAATATCTGTGTATGGCTGGGGGAGAAGACCTCTTCTGCAACTACTGAACAGAACTGGTGACACTGAAACCCATGCAGAGCACTGTACAGGCCTTGGCATTAGGAATAGGAGGGAGGCAGACACTCAATGGAGCCTGCTAGCACTGGGTTGAAAGGACAAAGCAGGTTTCCTACTGAAACTGACTGCACAACTGACAGTGATCACTCCTAGCGAAGGAAAGTCAAAAATCAGAGTAGCATGACCTGTTGGGCCTAACTACAGAAGCTAATTCAGAAGCCTCTGATGCTGCCAAAATTGTGAGGACAAAGAATTTGGCTAAAGACACTTTTCCTCTACTTTGTAACTCTAAGGAGGTGTAGAGCACAAACCTGCTAGATAAATACAGAAGCCTGCAGGGTCTTTGTCATAAGCAGATCTGATATAATGACTGATAGCAGAGACAGACTTGAGTTAGAAGCTACAAATCCCCAGTCAAACCTCCTGAAAATTCAGCAGTGTGTTTGGGAGTGGAGGTTTGGGTTGGATTTCTCCCTCATGAGCAGACAGAATGTACTAATTCTGAGTCCAACTCCATGTTTTTCTTTGTTTTGGTTGTTATGATAGTCATGGCTACTGCTGCAAAATTAGGCCATTAAAAAAAGAGGCAAGCAGCCCAATCCAAATGGTTCCCATTTGAGCTAAACTCCTTGGGTTCAGCAATAAACAGAGAGGTATGTATTTAGGGCATGTGTTTTCTACTTATTTCTGCCCTTGACTAGTTTTGGATGTTAAAGCTAGTTGACAGATGAAATTTCCTTCCTCGGGAAAAAGGCTGAAAAATATCATCCCAAATTGGCATTTTCAGAGACCAGTATGTTTAGAAAAAAATCAGTTTAGAAATGTCAAAATATTTTTTTATAAATCAAACCCAAATATTCAACATTTCCCAGCCTTTTTTAAGCTTGCTCCCAGATGAGCTGGTGTGTATTCTTAGGCTGGAGTCATGCTACTTTCCTAGGGAGAGGCAAGAGCATTATGCTTACATTTACACCTGCACACTACAGTCAACATCTCATCAGAACTTGAGCTGATGGAAAGCTGCTCAGAAACAAGAATCAGTAGGGGAGACATACACTTGTGCAATGTGACCTATTGCTAAATAAGCTAAGGACTGGCCAAGATGAATACCCTGCCTGGTCCAGCACTGATAGATCTTCACCATGTGAAGACAGTATTGGACCCAAAAAGCAACCTAGCTGTATTATCATGGCACAGAACCCACAAATACTCCACTCCTCTTCTAAGCCAAACAATGTAAAAGTTCCCTGCATCTTTCATCTGCTGCTGTAAAGCTTCTGTGATGTGCAAGACAAAATCGTGACAAAAAAGTTAGCAGCTGGTCCACCTTACCATAGACCTACTAATATAAGTTGTTCCAGCACTCGCAGAACTAAAGAGTGGGAATTGAATGGTCTCAGTATCTGCAGAAATGAGGGATGGTA
>NW_009926924.1:8483-10032 GCF_000696875.1 Nestor notabilis | reverse complement strand
CGAGATTTTTGAGGAAAGTGGAGGTTGTGTTAAGGGGGGGGGGGGGGGGGGAAGGAAAAATATTCAGATCCTGCCTCCAGAAGAATTAATAGCTTTTTCTACAGGTTTCACACTTTCTCTTTAGCCTGAGCTGTGCTTTGAGGTACATTAACTTTTATATCTTGAGTAAAACATGACAAATGGCCTTTTCTTGCTGATTTCCCACCTTTTAAAAAATATTGTGAAAGTACAGTATTCTCATAAGACCATTTTAATGAGAGAGAAGTGTAGCTATGTTTTCTTACAGACTTTATTAAATTCTGCCTAGAACTCATTCACTTTGTTGACTCAAATTATGGATACAATTCTTGTTGTAGGATTGTTTATATGTCCCAGAGCATTCGTAACTCACTGAGTTCAGCTATCTACAAATGTTTAACTGCAGGCTGTCTGTTACATGTAAAAAAATATTTGCCAGCAGTCTTTTGGCAGAGTAAGGAATGAACTTTGTAGAGGAAAACCAAGTTGCTCATGAGCAGCGGCAGCAGAAGTGGGGAAAAGAACTTCCCCAGGGTTCCTTGAAGATTCCAGTTGCTGGATCCTGGCATGATTTGGTCTTTGGAATTGTGCTATATTTTGCATTGATTTCCCACCACACCACCCCCCACCCCCCCATTTCTGCAGCTGTAAGTACCTACATTTAAGAATAGCACGTGAAAATTAAACTCACAAGACACCATTACGCAAGATGTGAGCTCAAATTTTGCCCAGAAAGGAAGAGAGCATCTTTTCTTTGAAAATAATATTTCTTTGTGCTTTTTGAAAATATGAACGCAGATCACCAATATGCTACTAAAGTAAGGCTGCTTCTTACAATTCACAGGCTCAAAAAATACAGATGTCCTGTATTATTGAATCCCTGAACTGATTATTTTGAATATTTTAACTGACTAGAGGATGGAGGGTTCTTTACTTCCACATTGCTAAACTTATTTTTTTTTCTTCGTAGATTTCTATGACAAACATTGTCTTGCTGTGAAATGCTGGATTTATCTGACAGAGTGCTTTTCAAGCTAAATCTGAAGATTTGGGATGAAAATGACAGATTTTTTTTTAATAATTATTATTTATTTAATTTGGAAATGCCATTATCTTGACTCCTGGGAGGTTTCATGTGAATACCTTACCTCCCGTCTGTCTGCATTTAGTTTGAGATTCATGGTTGCAGCTGCTGTGCAAAGCAGTTTCCATTGAATATCCGCTTCTGAAGCAAAATTTCTGCTGTTCTTAACTGCTGAGGTTTGAGATCCTGCATTGGGCCAGCACACAATATGGCAACCTCAGTCTCCTCTACCTGAGGCGCTGCTGCATCATCTCAGTGAAAGAACGTGTGTAATTCTTTGTTGGCAGATATTAGATACATCAAAATACGCACCGACTTATTTGGAGAGTGATAGAATCATAGAATAGTTAGGGTTGGAAAGCACCTTAAGATCATCTAGTTCCACCCCCCCTGCCATGAGCTCGGACACCGCACACTAAACTATGTCGCCCAAGGCTCTGTCCAGCC